>NW_015172140.1:63194-82627 GCF_001447785.1 Gekko japonicus | reverse complement strand
TTTATTCAGGATATAATCAATCACAATCAACATTAATTTTACATTTATACCCATTACATCCTACCCACCTCCCTTCCCCCCCCTACATGGCTTCCCACAGTGCTCCGACCTCCTGTTTAATTCTTAACTTCCTCTCCTCCATCCACTTCTTCAATACAAGTTCACTAGGTAACTATTATTCAACTATTACAATTATATCTCTATCCTTTCTCATTACTAAAATTCAATATTCAATAGTTATTAAAGCAAAATAAGCTGTCTCTTACATCCCAATATTTTTCCAAGTAGTCTTTTAAATCTTTCCAGTCTTTATACATCATTAGTATAATTTTGACCTGGAATCATAGAATTGGGAGTGGCCGTAGTGGCTATCTAGACCAACCCTCTGTTCACTGCAAGATCAGCCTAAAGCAGTGATGGCGAACCTTTTAGAGACCGAGTGCCCAAACTGCGACCCAAAACCCACTTATTTATCGCAAAGTGCCAACACGGCAATTTAACCTGAATACTGAGGTTTTACTTTAGAAAAAAACAACTCATACATTAACTTAAGATGATCCAAACAAAGTAAGGAAAGCAATCCCAAATGCTTTCATTTACTTAAAATTATTTGGCAGAGAATTTGACATGTTAATGATGGTTTGGGCCTGGCTGGGGTGATGGCAAGCGTGCCCACAGAGAGGACTCTGAATGCCACCTCTGGCACCCGTGCCATAGGTTCGCCACCACTGGCCTAAAGCATCCCTGACAAGGGTTCCTCCAGCTGCTGCTTGAAGACTGCCTGTGAGGGGGAGCTCACCATCTCCCCAGGCAGCTGATTCCCCCGCTGAACTACTCTTACCAAAAAAAACATTTTTCCTAATAACCAGCCAGTATCTTTCCACCCATAATTTTAAAACATTGTTGCGAGTCCTATCCTCTGCTGCCAACAGGAACAACTCCCTGCCCTCCTCTAAGTGACAGCCTTTCAGATACTTAAAGAAAACAATCATGTCCCCCTAGGGTTACCAGGTGGTGGCTGGAGATCTCCTGGGATTTCAACTGATCTCCAGGTGACAGAGATCAGTTCCCCTGGAGAAAATGGCTGCTTTGGAGGGTGGGGTCTATGGCATTGTACCCTGCTGGGGTGCCTTCCCTCATCAAATCCCACCCTCCCCAGGCTCCATCCCCAAAATCTTCAGATATTTCCCAACCCAGAGGTGGCAACCATATGTGCCCCCCTCAACGTCCTCTTCTCCAGCCTGAACCTTCCTAAGTCCCTCAGACTTTATTTATTTATTTATATTTGAATTTCTACCCCGCCCTACCCCGGAGGCTCAGGGCGGCTTACAGGGCACTAAGTGCCAGGTTAAAACAGTACAATATGATTTAAAACAATAAATTACAATAAAATGAACAATTTACAATACATTAGAAGCAAGTTTCAAGCAAGAGAAGAAAGATATTATCTCAACATAGCTACCCTTAATCTTATCCTAGAGCCATGTTTGGTACTACGTTCCACCCTTAGGGGCCAGGCAATCCAATGTTAGTTCGGGCTTGGTCTCCAGGCCCCTCCAGGCCCCTAATCATCCTGGTTGCTCTACTGAGTACCCACTCCATTCTGTCTACATCCCTTTTTGAAGTGAGGCATCCAGAACTGCACACAGTACAGGTACAGCCTGACCAATGCGGTGCACAGTGGGACTATGACCAATGCTCCCTCTAAGCTATGAAGTCTTGTGAGCAAAAATTCCACTTTGTGAACTACTGGCATTAAAGTTGTGAGTGAGCAATTTGGCTCCTACATAAATTAGTTTGCTCTGGAGCCGTCCTTCCTGAGCCGAGACAAGAATGTGTTAGCGGGAGGCTAAAAAACTGTGAGCTAGCTCACACTAACTTAGAGGGAACACTGACTATGACGTCTTGTGATTTGGATGTTATGCCTCTGCTCTGTTCATACTCCTGAGACTGCATTAGCCTCTCGATAATAAGCTCAGGGCACTGTACATCAGACTCCCTCCATTTTAGCCTCACAAAACCCTTTGAGGTAGGTTAGGCAGAAGGTCTCTCAGTGAGATTCATGGCGTAGTGGGGATTCGAACCTGGATCTCTTAGATCCTAGTTCAACATGGCTGGAGTGATTCTGAATGGTATCATACCACAAGACATGGAGCCACACCACGCCCAGTTCAAGCCTGAGATCTGGGTATTTCGAGCATCTTCCTGTGGGCCACAAAAGGAAGCGACAGCCCAAATACAGCCTGTTGTTACCAAACAGCGAGACTCCAATCACACCGGGTGCATGAACGCGAATAGGAAACTCTGGCGAGCTCACCCTTTACCGCCTCTGCGATTTTTGTGGCAATTCTGGTTGCTATAAACTTTCGAGCTTTGAGGACTGAGTGTTTATAGCAACCAGAATTTCCGCAAAACCTCTGTTTTCGGTCTGCTGCTCAGGGTGTGGGTGAGAAACGGAAAGATAATGAGTGGAAAGAATGGAACAGGAAGCCGGCAATCTTTGCAGCGAACAGCTGCCGCTGGAGCATTTCGGCAGCACCATGCACAGGAGTCTTCAGAAAGCGGGGGGTGGGGGGGATTCTTAATTGTCTTATTGTGTCTGCTTTGGTCCAGCAACATTGTCTTCAATACTCTATTTTGGGAACCCAGCAGAAAATATATATATATGTACAGAAGAGCCTCCTCAAGCCTCCTTCCGTTGTTTGTTTTCTCCTGCCAAACCCTGGCCTCTTGAGGTTCTGCTGCCTCATATTCAGCAGAAAATTGCAGCGAAGATAGTCTCCGAAGGAGAGACAATTCTTGGAGGGATGTGGTTTCAAGAGAAGACTGCAAACTGTATATCGATCATGAATGCAGGCTCCTGTACTATTTTAGGCTTTGCCAATGGCCAGTGATGTTCTTGTGCCGTCTCTGAAAGTCATAAAGGGTGTGTGTGTGGGGGGGGGGGGGAAGAACACAGAAGACCAAGGAAAGAAGGAGGGAATAGAGGCCATAAGGGATATGCTGTCAGAGAGTTCTAAAAAATAGAGAGAGAGTTGTTCTCAAGGCATCGGGCCAGATTGTCCGTTCCACTGATGGGGAATGTTCCCGGTGGGAGTTGTTGCCCTTGTAGGTGGCTGGCAGCCAGGGTGGGCAAAGCGGCAGTAGCTCTGCCAGGGATGATGGAAGGCCTGGTCAGCTCAGCTAGTTGGCACAGCAGCAGGAGGCAACCAGTAGCCATAACTGGCTTAACCGACCAGAGCTGAGCAGGCCCTGCAGTGCTGGTTTGTAATGCCACCGCCTGGCCCACTGATTATACAGAAGTACAAACCGCAAGGGTAGACCATCAAAAAAATTCACAAATTTCACAGGTTACCAGTAGACAGCAGTCTACTGCAACATAATTACAGTCCATCAATTAATAAAGTAGAATTGGTGGCCACAACTAAAAAAAAAAAAGTTGCAGTACAAAGCATTTAACAAGAGAAGGGATAACAATTCAAGTAGAAAAATCCAACTCTAAATCTTTTCAGTATGATAGTATCCCAAAGACCTCAAAGTCCACAAACAAGGCAGAGGATGTCCCATAATACAAAGAAACTTCTGCAGCCAAAAACATCCTTCCTAGGTATGCCAGATGTTTCAAAGCATTCCTCCTCAGTTATTTGGCTGAAAAAATGGAACTACAATACAACAATGAAACACAAGAAACCAGAGAGAGATTCAAAATACAAATATTCCAGAGCAGTTATGTGAAAACCACCTTTTGATTCTGGCTTGCTGATTCTGGCTTGCTCCTGGGCTGTTTGAACTTCCCACTCCAGCCCTGCATGAAATGGAGCTCATTGGGAGTGGGGCAGCCCTCAGACGGAGTAAGAGAACCAATCCAAATTCCCTGCTTAACAATTGGGTGGCCTTGAAAGAGCCACAGTACCTTGCTTCACTCAAAACTGTATGTTTAAAGCCCACTGTAGAGTTTGGGGCAAAACCTAGAGCAAGGGTGTCGAACATATGGCCCAGAGGCTGGAACCGGCCCATCCAGGGCTCTTATGCAGCTTGCGAGCAACCGATCATTACCTTTATTGCCAGATGACAGAGACTGTGTGTTATGTCCCTGTATACAGTATACTGTCCCCGTGCTAATGAGTAACAGGCGGTGGAAGCGAGAGGGTGGGCATCCTTTACCTTTACTTTATACAGTATACTGTCCCCGTGCTAATGAGTAACAGGCTGTGGAAGCGAGAGGGTGGGCATCAGGGAGATATTTTAAGGAAATACTATAAGAGTGTTCATGTTTTAAGCATGTTTGTATTTTGAATAAAAAATAATTTCATTAATTGAGTTTGCCTGCGTCCTTTATAAAGTTTATATCTCCAGTACTTGGCACTACATTTTATGGCACACGTGGCCCAGCCCGACAAAGTGACATTTATGTCAAGAGCCAGCCCTCATCACAAATGAGTTTGACATCTCTGTAGCGTCATGCCAATGCAATGGCATCACTTCCGACTTGTGCCAGAAGTGATGTCACTACATTGATGCAACATTGACCCCCTCCCATTCCCCCCTTGCTGCCCTGTTGCGATTGCGGTGGGGGGGGACCCACCTTATCAGCATCCTGTTGATACCATGACATCTGGTTTGCACCAGAAATTACATCACTGGGTTGGCATGATACTCTAAGATTCACCAAATACTTTACACTTAAATCCTGCGTTGAGTTTTTGGTGAATCCTAGAGAGTCGTGCCAATATTATGACATCATTTCTAGTTTGCCCAGAAACTGCCATCACAGCGTTGGTGCATCCCACACCCATTCCACACCCTGTTGAGCACTAGTGGGCAAAGGGAGGGCCAGGGCATGAGGTCTTCTGCTCTGATGGGAGACCTGGCCATCCTATCTACTACCTGATCCCTTTAACTGGAGATAGAGCAGACAGAGAAAGAAGTACTTTTCTCCCTTTCTCACAATACAAAGAACTCGTGGGCACTCCATGAAATTGCTGAGCAGTCAGGTTAGAACAGATAAAAGGAAGTACTTCTTCACCCAAAGAGTGATGAACACATGGAATCCACTGCCAGAGGAGGTGGTGGCGGCTATAAGCATGGACGGCTTCAAGAGGGAATTAGATAAGCATATGGAGCAGAGGTCCATCAGTGGCTATTAGCCACAAGGAATAGATAGGAACTCTCAGGTTGGGGCAGGTGATCCAACATTGGCTTCTCCTATGTTCTTATGCTGGCCATTGAACCTAGGACCTTCTGCATGCTAAGTAGATATTCGACCACTGTGCCATGGCCCCCTCCCCCAGTAGCTTTATTTGTATTCATTTACTTAGGCATTTCTATGTTGTTCCCCCGCCCCCACTAAGGACTGAAAGCAACTTATGAAAAATCAGAAAGATATAAATAGGACAAAGAAAAATACACACAGAACATCTCCAGTTCCTGGGTTGGACCCAGGCTATATTTTCCATCAGTGGGATGGGACTTTCCGGCCTCTCCCACTGCAGGCCACCGAGCTCTGAGGGGCTGACACGTGGGGAGGGGGGCGGCTGCTGCAGGAAGAGGGGGAAATGCCCATTTACAGCGCATTACTAAGCAGGTCTGCCCAGAATCCTCCTGAAGACTACTCAGTCTGGCTTCTTCTCTGGACAGTGTTCTTAGGATTGCAGTGATCCTAGAGCCACTCGGCTGGCTCACTGTGAGCCAGGGGCTAAGAGCCAAAGGCCAAGTTCCCTTTGGCTCTTGCCTTTCACACTGTGCACCAAATGGTGCTGTTGACCGCAAGCGTAGTTGTGGATGCAGACATTATAAGTCTTCTCAAGATGCCATTGCTTCTCCAGTGTGGAGGAGAAGGAAGAAGAAGAGGAGGAGGAGGAGGAGGAGATTGGATTTATACCCCACCCTTCACTACCCAAGGGAGTCTCAGAACGGCTTACAAACTCCTTTCCCTTCCCCCTCCCCACAACAGACACCCTGTGAGGTAGGTGGGGCTGAGAGAGCTCTGGCAGAAACTGCCCTTTTCTCAAGAACAGCTGTGCCAGAACTACGGCTTGCCCAAGGTCATCCAGCAGGTGCAAGTGGAGGAGTGGGGGATCAAACCCGATTCTCCCAGATTAGAGTCCGCGCACTTAACCACCACACCAAACATGCAGACAGGTTGCTTTCCGCACATGGGGCTGGCAGGAGAAGTTTATCCTCTTAAGCCCTTTCTCACAGTGCAGAATAGCATGTGCCCTGAAGCGCTGGCCTGTTGCCATGCGTACAAGTTCCTGCCATTGTTCTTGGCATTAGTGCCTCTGGAATCAATGCCTTCCCCGATTTGGTGCTCATTGATGCAGGTAACTATTAGAATCTCCAGTTGACTCTTATATGGGGAGGAGTAATGGGGGGAGGGGAGGGAAAACGGCCCATTCTCGTCATAACTCGGAAGCTAAGCAGGGTCAGTACTTGGATGGGAGACCACCAAGGAAGACTCTGCAGAGGAAGACCATGGCCAACCACCTCTGCTTCTCACTTGCCTTGAAAGCCCCTTGCTGGGGTGGACGTAAGTCAGCTGCGACTTGACAGCACTTTACACACAGAATAGGGGAAGATTAAGAGTCACCAGACTACTCTAATTGTGTGGGTGCATGAAATGGGTGTGGGCCACACACCGTTTAATGTCCCAGCCATTACATCTGCCACCAAAGAGAAGGATCCCCCTCTCCAACAGCTGTTTGCTGTGGTGGAGGGGAACTTGGCGGTGGAGGGGGACTTGGATCTTATATGTTAAGGACATCTTTACCCCCTCTCTCCAGGGAGCCCAGGGAAGCACATGTGGTTCTCGCCCGTCGTCTGTTTTATCCTCACAATGACCCTGTGAGGTAGGTTAGGCTGAGTGGGAATGACTGGCCCCATATCACCTGGTGAGCTGCACGGTGAGCAGGGCTTGGGACCACAGTCTTCTAGCCCAACGTTCTTACAACTGTGCCATGCTGCCTCTCCCTTGAAAACTGTGGCAGGTGCTAAGGCAGTGCTTTGGCAGTTACACCACATTGGGGTCAGAACCCACAGCCAACAACGTAGCACACGCTTATCAGGAAAGGTAATACTTTATTGAAGAGCTATAGATGCATTAACATAGGCACTGTTAAGAATGGCGGCTGCCCCTGGGGCATAATAGGATATAGGGTATTCGTATGCACACACACACACACCCCCACTGCCCTGGCCAGTTAGCCACACTCCCGCACGCGGTAGAAGGCGCTCTGGCCGTTTTGCGCTGAAGCTGGGAACCAAGCTCGCTCCCACGGTTCCCTTAGAACTAGACATCAACATCCCACCACCTGCAGAACTTAGAGATAAGCGTTACAGCAGGTAAAAAGCACAGAAGGAATGCAAAGGCAATTAGAATACAACTGACCCCCCCCAACCTCCATGGCAGCTTAGCTGACAATTGGCCACTGATTGCAGGGGGTGGTGGAAAGGGCCGTCAAGTCACAGCCTGACCTATGGAGACCCCGGTAGGGTTTTCAAGGCAAGATCTGGAACAGAGGTGCTTTGCCATTGCCTTCCTCTGAGAAGGAACTCTGGATCTTCTGGGTGGTCTCCCCTCCAAATACTAACCAGGGCCGACCTTGCTTAGCTTCTGAGACTTGACAAGATCAGGACAGCCTGGGGCCTGGGCCATCCAGGTGCCGGTACCTGGTAGCCATTTGGGAAAATTGGGAGGGGGGTTAAAGTTTGGAGAGCGTGAGGTGGAGGGTCTGGAGCAGCCTGCGGCACTGAGAAACTGAGAACTGATTAATCGAGATTTCTGCATGCTGGTGGCTTATGGAATTCCAACAACCCCGTCGTTCATTAACCTGGAAGAATGCCGTTTCCCCCATTTGATTCAACATTAACTGTCTAACACAGAGAGAGTCTGGGAACAAAGAATGCTGGACAGTAATCTTTGTTCCCAAAGTAAATAAAGTAAACGAAGTTCTACATCGGGTTGCCAATTTTGGGTTGTGAAAGTTCCTGAAAATTTGGGAGTGGAGCCCGGTAGGGGGGGGGGATGATTTCGGGAAGGGAGGGAACTCATTAGGGGTATGATGCCACGGCGTCCAGCCTCCAAAGCAGCCATTTTCTCCAGGGGAGCTGATCTCTGCAGTCTGGAGACCGGTTGTAATCCCACCTGGAGGTTGGGAAGCCCTCGTTATGCATTTGGACTTAAGACAGGGGTTTTGAAACTTCACTGGTTTAATTATCAAGGCATAAGAGAGATGCCTGAAACTCCTCTGGTTATCAGTCGGTCACACCCTTCTGAGATTTGCTGGTTGTTATATTCCAAATTAAACAGGATAGGCTTGCTGTTAATGGAATATTAATGTGGAAGAAGAGAGAAGAGATTGGATTTATACCCCGCCCTTCACTACCCAAGGGAGTCTCAGAGCCGTTTACAATCTCCTTTCCCTTCCCCTCCCCACAACAGACACCCTGTGAGCAACGCTCCCTCTAAGCGGTGGAGTCTTGTGAGCAAAAATTCTACTCTGTGAGCTACTGGCATTAAAGTTGTGAGCGAGCGATTTGGCTGCTGCATAAATTAGTTTGCTCTGGAGCCATCCTTCCTGAGCGAAGGCAAAAATGAGTGAGCTGGAGGCCGGAAAAACTGTGAGCTAGCTCACACTAACTCAGCTTAGAGGGAACGCTGCCTGTGAGGTAGGTGGGGCTGAGAGAGCTCTGACAGAAACTGCTCTTCTTCAAGAACAGCTCTTGTCAGAACTGTGGCTTGCCCAAGGTCATCCAGCCAGGTGCAAGTGGAGGAGTGGGGAATCAAACCCAGTTCTCCCAGATTAGAGTCCGTGCACTTAACCACTACACCAAACTGCCTCTCTTTTATTAATACAACTGTAGCTGCTTGACCTGCCCTGTGATTTGCTGTTATAAGGAATGCATGGCTCAAACAGTTACATGGGCCACAATGAATCTTTACAAGAGTTCATTGAAACAAAAGTCCACTAGCACCTTAAAGATTAACGTTTATTTCAGTATGAGCATTCCTGAGTCAGAGCCACACCCAGCTCTATTACGGCCCCGATAATTGTTCGGGCGGAGGGGTTAGAACACTGTTCTCTGACCGCTCCCCTTGTCTCTGCAAATATCGCTATCATGAGCCTCTGGGAAGTTTCTCGGAGAAGAGAGCCACATGGAAATTGTAAGCTGCTCTGAGACTCTGAGTGAAGGTCGGGATATAAATCCAAACTCCTCCTCCTCCTCCTTCTCCGATTAAAGTGTCAGACTAGGATCCGGATAATCCATGTTCAAATCCACTTTGTGCCATGGAAGCTTGGAGGGTGACCTTGGGTCAGTCACACCCTCTCCGCCTAACCTACCTCACGGGGTTGTTGTGAAGATAAAACAGAGGAGAAGAGAACGACGTCAGCCGCTTTGGGGTGAAAGGTGGGGAATAAATAAAGTAAACAAACAAAAAAGAAGAAGTAAGAAGTCCCACGAGACTTCTGGGCCTTGTACCACAGCCAGTTGGGATGCTATGGTTGCAATCACATTGTTGCGGCATCATAGGATGCTTTGCCGGTGGGGTAAATTGTGGGTGCCAGGGGTGTAGGCCACAGGGCATATTCCTCACGGGCTGCAGGTTGGGTTGCCAGCTCCAGGTTGGGAAATACCTGGAGATTTTTAGGGTGGTGCCTGGGGGAGGGAAAGGTTTGGGGAAAGGAGGGACTTCGGTGGGGTATAATTAGGGGTTCCAGGTCCCCTCGTTGTGCCAGCGGGGGGATTAGGGGTGGGCGGGGACACTGTGCAACATGCTGACATCACCCAGAAGTGACATCAGTGTGTTGGCAACATGAAGGGACACTCTACTTTTTGGGCAAACTCTGTGGTAAAAATGGCCTCAAACCATAGAGTTTTGCCCCCAAAAGCAGAGTGTTGCCCTCCCCCTGACATCACTGACATGCTGATGGCACTTCCAGGTGATGTCAGTGCATTGCACATGGTGTCGGGGGTAGGGGAATTTTCTCCTGCCGGTCAGCTGGCTGGCGGCAGGCAGGAGGCCGTGAAAGCGGGGGTTCCCCTGCCTCCACCTAGGTATAATGCCACAGAGTCGTAATCCCAGGAGACCTCCAGCTACCACCTGGAGATTAGCAAGCGTAGCTGCATGCAGCCTGCAGGCCATGTCTTGAGCACCCTAGTGTCAGAACCCACAGCCAACAACGAAGTACACGCAGTCAGGAACGGTTATACTTTTATTGCAGAGCTATAGATGCAGTAACATAGACACTGTTAAGAATGGCGGCGGCCCTGTGGGCATAATAGGATATAGGGTATTCGTATGCACACACACACCCCACAGCACTGGTCAATTAGGCACCCTCCCGCATGCGGGATAAGGCTTAGAGACCATTAGGTAGCTGAACACTCTCCCACGACCAGGGGTCATTTCGTAGAAAAAGAGCTAGGGAAACTCATTAGCATAACTCATTAGCATATGCCGCACCCCCTGACATCACCGGAAGTGTGTCATAAGGCCACACCCCCTGACATCACCGGAAGTGTGTCGTAAGGCCACACACCCCGCCTCCAACGGTCCCGGCCGCCGGCACCGGTTTTGCAGCTCCACTGCCGAGCCCCATGAGGGGCCCAGTGGTGGACCTGCAAGGCCGGCGGGAGTGCAAGGCAGGCCCCAAGCAGGCAGGGGTGGGGAGAGGCAGGGAGGAAGCAACTTACCCTCCCTCTTCTCCTGCCTCCTCCTGGCTGAATGAGGTCCGGAAGCGGGGCGGCCGGAAGCAGGGGGCGGGGCTTCGTCATGTGTCCCGCCCCCCGTACCTCACCCGGGGGAACTGCGATCCCCTGTGATCCCCCCTGAAATGACCTCTGCCCACGACACCTAGGGAAAACCCAGACACCACAACATCCTCCTGCACATCTGTATAGATAAGCGTTTCAGCGCACAGCAGAGAAAGCACAGAAAGGAATGCAGTAGCAATTAACCTGAAAGGAAAGCAATAGCAATTAACCAGATACAGACCAAACTCCCCAACCTTCATGGCACCATAGCTGACACCTAGTACTAGCGAGTGTGGTGTGGTGGTTAGAGGGTTGGATTAAGGATGCGGACACTCGGGTTCAAAACTCCCCTCTGCCATGGAAGCTCACTGGGTGACCTTGGGCCAGTCACACACGCTCAGCCTAACCTACCTCACAAGGTTGGTGTCAGGATCAAATAGAGGAGAAGCAAACAATGCAAGTCATTTTGGGTCCCCCAAAGGCAGGGTATAAGTGAAGAGAGTAAAAAAATACATCGTTCTAATAGAAACTTTTGCTGCCGTCTTCTCCTGCCTGGACACTGACATACACTTTTCTTCCTGCCCTCTTCAGGGCCACCAAGGCAGCTGAGAAAATAAAAACATACATAATAAAAGCATGTCTTTTAAAAAATAATTAAAACCGAACCAAAAACACCATGTAAACTATTAAAACCAAGCTAAAATACGCACACACACACAAACAATAATTAAAACATTGGGCAAGGAGGAGCAAATTCTGAAACAACGTCTTCACCTGTTGGCAGAAGGCAACACCAGAAGGGGATCTCCAGGTAGGGTCCCAGCTCCAGGTTGGGAAATACCTGGAGATTTTAGGGGTGGAGCCAAGGGAAGGTGGGATTTGTGGAGGGGAGAGACCTCAGCAAGGTATAATCCAGTACACTTCACCCTCCAAAGGAGCCATTTCCTCCATGGGAACTGATGTATTTATTTATTTCAGCTTCTATCCTGCAAGCGGGTTCAGGGTGGCTCACAAGATAACAATAAATAATAGCATTCATAAAAGCAATAACTATTCCATCTAGATAAAATTAATTAAAACAGGTAGCTGAATCGTGTCTAATTTCAGTGCCTGCTGCGACCCTGCTAGGCAGGGCAGGTTCCTCTTGGTAGTTAACGATGCCAAGTTGTTGTAGGCAAGGCCCTAAGGCAGATCAGGCAGATAGGACGGATTTCTCTGATTTGACCGGAGTGAGCAGGGAAGGCCGATGTAATTTGGACGTCTGCCACCTCAGCCAAGCTGATCTTGGTCGACTCGTCTGGAGATCAATTATAACAGTGGGAGATCTCCAAGTGCCGCCAGGAGATTGGCAACCCTAAAAACTACAGATATACCCAGGAGGGGGGCTACCAACTGCCGTATTCTCTACTGCCTTAGCATATCTGTCTTGGTTTTTGCTGTCTGAGAGATAGGGAAGAAATGAAAGTTGAACATACAAAATGCAAATGTTGTAATAAATAAAAGGGAGCATATTATTTGGACATGAACGGTTGCATGAGTGACGAAAGGACTAGTGTGTCAGTTAGTTGCCATGTTTTACTTGTTTCCTTCTGTGACCCTGGCGCTACGGTGCATGCTTGCTCGCAGCTCTGCTCGCTTGCCATAAACAGCGATAGGGAGGCGCTCATGAGACCGTGCGAATCAGTGCTGCCAGACTGAGTTATCTGTCTAACCTTGAGACGGAGGGAGGGCTTGCATTCCACTGTTGGTGTGAATATTTCTGCTCTCATGGGGCACTGAGACTCTCCCGCTTATTATGTAACCTCCCGCTGGGAGAATTCCCCCGCACGCGCTTGGATTTCATTTGCTTAGCCATTTGCCTCATCCTGCTATATGTAGGGATGCTTCCACCCCATTGTCACTCCTAACAATATACCTGTAGATCATGACAACGGACCTATAGTCTAGTAAAGCATAACGCTTCCCTGGAAACGTGTGTGGAGATTTACTTGCTGTTGAACCTGACATGGTGGCACATCTGGATATCAAGTTAAATGGATGCTTCGGAGGGTGGACTCTATATGGCACTGTACCCCACCAAGGTCCCTGTCCTCCCCCAGGCTCCATCCCCAAATCTCCAGGAGCCTCCCAACCTGGATCTGCCCATCCTAAACCGCACCCCCATCCCCCACTGGTGGCCAGGGGGCAACTGGCAACCCTTTCGTATGTACAGGCAGCCCCAGGAGCAACTTCAGCTGTTCATCCACTTTTTTTTTATAGTGCCATTGTTAAGATTGATGGTGCTGCTATTAAGACAGCCATCATATTTGCACACTGCATTATAACTATTTGCATATTGCTTTATAACAAGGCCCATGTGATGATAAAAAAAAGCAAAAATGCATTTGTGGTTGAGACCGAGCCATTACACTGTTCCGCTTGACTTGATTTGGAAATGGAAGACAAAAACTAGAAATAAGGGCGTGCGTGTGGGGTTTTGCTGGGAGGAGGTAAGTCTTTGAGTTACCTTAAGGCTGGAGTCTTTGTGTCTGGGAAGAGGTGGAAAGAAAGCATGATGCAGTTCTACCAAGCTCCTCCTGAGCGGAGACCTTCATCACTATTTGCTGAGCTAACAAAGTATTTTGATTGCTGAATGATTATTACTGGCTGATATTGCTAGTGAGAGGAGTGTGTCTTCTCTGATCTACCCCTCTTCCCTCACACCATTGCTGAGATGGCTACAGAAGAGGAACAGCCCCCACTACGGTGTTGCTTACCAGCTCTTACTGGCTGCTGTACACTTCACTCTGTCCCTAGGACCAGTGTGTTTATCGCCTGTGACAGACTTGTCAGGAAGTTAACCACTGCACACCCATCTGTTTTCTCTTCTGATAGTAGCCCAAGAACAGGATGTGCACGGACACGGAAAATCTTACCCGAACAATCTTCTGAGTGTCACTGGGCTGGGCTGGGCCAGCTGTTATCTAATTACTATAATTACCGCACCATCGTTATGTTCCATCAGTATTGTCTGGCCCTGGGAAGGGAGAACGGCAGTGTCGCGTCGAACTGAGAGCATTGAGTAGATGTACCATCTAGTAACGTCATCTTTGTGGAAGATCAGATTGGAACAGCTAGAGCCCTTGTCTTGATATATATGTAGTAAGGATTTTATATGGTTTTAATTTGTTTTATGTGTAGGCATATGCCTAATTGTGAGCCGCCCTGAGCCCGCGTAGCGGGGAGGGCGGGTTATAAATTGAATTTATAAATAAATAAATAATTTAGGTGGAATGTTCAGTTGAAGGGATGGGGAAAGGTGGAACATGGAGTAGTGTATTCTGGGAGATCATATAGGGTTGCCAGCCTCCAGGCGGGGCCGGTAGGTCTCCCGGAATTACTTCTAGGTATGTCAGCCTCCAGATGGGACCTCGGGATCCCTCATGTTATGTATTGGGATTGAGTCATTCCTGATTGAATCACCCCAGAGACTGGCTGAGCTTGGAACACAAGAACAATAGCCTACCAGGATTCTGAAAGTAACTAGGGCTGCCAAATGCAGCCGGGGGGCGGGGAATCCCCCGTTTCGGAGCCCCGATTCCCGGCGCGCCGGAATCGGGGCCCGGGGGAAACCCCACTTGGCCCTAGTTAGGAATAAAAATGGTGACTAGCACCGACCTGTAAGCCGCTCAGAGACCCCCTAGACAAGGGGGTTTGGGCGGGATATAAAGTCGAATGTAAATAAATAAATAAATAAATAAATAGCATTGTACCCCAACTGAGGTCCCTGCCCTCTCCAGGTTTCCGCCCCCAAATCTCCAAGATTTTCCCAACCTGGAGCTGACAACCCTACCCCTGTGTCCCGCCTGTGGCCAGAGGGGAACCTTGCAATGACGACTACTGAGATCCTTTCCCCTGGAGCAAATGGCTGCTTGGGAGGGTACACTCTATGTCATTGTACTCTGCTGAGGTCCCTTTCCTCCCCAAATCCTGCCTTTCCCAGGCTCCACCCCCTAAATCTCCAGGACTTTCCCCAGCCTGGAGCTGGCAACCATACCACAGGGTCTCAAAAATATCACTAGGCCTACTGCTGACTAGTAGGGGTACCAGAATTTCCTAATTTTCAAATTTATAAATTTATAATGGGGAAGGGAGTGCTCCCTTGTGTACATCTGTACTCCTTCACACAGTTTTAAAGGTGACCTCAGTCTAAGGTTATTGCAGTACTTCTGCATCGGAACAGCAAACCCCTGAACATCCTTTCTTGCAGGTTTGCAAAAGGAAGTCCTGCCAACGGTGTGTGCATCAGGTCAGCCCAGATAATCCACTTGTTGGACTCAAGATAGAGGGATATATATCATTGCTATTCTCACGAAGATGAATCTTCCCTTGCAACCTTGGGTGCTTTCAGTATTGCTATCTGATTCAAATGCCGATGGACTGATAACAGCTAACGTGGCGTGGTTCCTGGCTAAGGTTGCCGCTCTCAAGAAACACTGAAAGCTTTATCGTCTTTGCAAACACCTACACCGATTTTTAATCTTCGGAGGATTTTAGTTAGTTGGCTCCGCCCCAAGTGTAGTTAGGCCTTTTTTATTCTCTGGGCTATGCCCGGGTTTTATATGTTTACTGATTGTGACTATGTACTTGTCATATTTTATGTCAATTTTATGTACCTATTTTACCCCTTTTGCGTTCTCTTTTGGTCAAGACTTCGGTCATATAGACCCGTAATAAATTGAAAAATTGATAATCCACTTGAGTCCCTTGCTAGGACTGCCAATTTCCAGGTGGGGCTTGGAGATCTTCTGGAATTACGACTGATCTGTACATGGCAGAGATCGGTTCTCCTGGAGAAAATGGATGCTTTGGAGGCAGGAGTCTGTGCAAGGGTAGATCTACTATGACACTAATGAAGCTTAAACTTTAGGGCTCCTAATCCTGGAGGGGCCCTGAAGCAAGTTGTTTTTTTTAAAATGGGTGAATTTTTCAACAAAATTGTTTTTATTTATTCATTCGATTTATACCCCGCTCTCCCCACCAAAGCAGGCACAGGACAGCTTACAAAGCATAAAACAGAAGAAGAATGATAACGTAGATAAAACCATCTAAAAACAACCCAATATCATAGCAACCCAGTATCATAGAGCGCTAGCTAGTTGTAAACTAATACTTAGGGATGGCGGCAACAGTTATGCTAATATAAATCTCTGGTTAATTAAATGCCACCTTTCATTTCCTGATGAAAAACAGGCAGGATATAAATGAAGAAACAGGTTGGAAGGCCTCACAGTTCAGGGCTGAGCGTCTTGTGTCAGATACACTATGCTTACATCCCATCTTCTCCTTGCGGCTCAAGACAACTTACTTGGCACAGTTAAAAACACTTCAATTTAAAATAACTGGATAAATGACCGCCACTTTAAGGCTATTTTAGAGACAGAATCATAAGCCAGTGGGTTGAAGTACTTAATACTGACCTTAGAAAATGCCCTAATACCCGTTTTCTGCCTTTTGGGCCTTGAGGTCTTTGCACCGCGGGCCGCAAGGCCTTTTGGACCTTGTTGGATGTTGCCCTGCTGTCGCTGGTTGAGAAGGGACCCCCATAATAGTTCAAGCTTCAGGGTCCCAAAAATGTAGGTCCGCCACTGACTTAATGGCATTATCCCCTGCCGGGTTCCCCTACTCAAGCTGGAATATCACCACCCAGAGCTGGCACCCCTAGACTCCCCTTCACACTTTAGGATTGGCCCTATTTTTTAAAAAAAGAAGTGCCCATTTCTTTGTCTTACTTCAGCTAAAACCACTGGTCTGCCCGTCTTGTTTGATCCAAGCGAGCAAAGGTTATACAAATGGCATCAGGGTTGCTGGCTTCCAGGTGGTGTCAAGGATGAGAGATCACGGGACTAGGCTTCCCAAGTCCCCCCGGGGGGCGGGGAAACCCCGCCCCAGAGGCCCGTTCCTTGCCGCCGGCGGAACCCCACCCCGACGTGCGCATCACCCGGAAGTGACGCGACCACGCCGGGCACGCTGGGGGTGGGGCCATGGTCATCCGAGGGAAAACTCTATGGTTCCCCGCTATGGAGATATTTCAACTTGGCAACCCTACACAGGACAGGCTGAACTTTGTAAGGAAAAACAACCGTAATGTGATAGAAAGGAAGAGGGAGTAGAAAATAGGGTTGCCAAGTATAGCTTACCTCAGCAGCGGGGGACTCCCGGGTGGATCCCGAAGCGCGCATGCCACATGCACGTCACCAGGAAGTGACGCTATGATGCCAAGCACAATGGGGGCGGGGCCACGACCATCCGAGGGAAAACCAGCGTGCCCGGCATGGTCGCGTCACTTCCGGGTGACGTGCACATTAGGTGCTTTGGGGGTTGGGTTCCCCCCGGGGCCAGATCCCCTGGTGGCGGGGAACGGGCCCCTGGAGCGGGGGTTTCCCTGCCCCCCGGGGGGACTTGGCAAGCCTACATCACGTCTATATTTGCAGAGAGGAATTTCTGGCCACATAGTAAACAAGTGGCTGAGGTGGTAGTTGAACTTGGCAGTTCTTAGGATTGCCATCTCTGAGTTGGGAAAGTCCTAGAGATTTGGGGGTGGAGCCTGGGGAGAGTGAGGTTTGTGGAAGGGGAGGGCCTTAGCCAAGAGTAGCCTGAGACCAATTTACTTCAAAGAAAATACCTTTATGATTTGTTATTCACTGGATAATTAAAGAAGATATATTTTTCTCTAACAAGGTTTCTGCTATGTTCCTGCAGAGACCGCACACGTGGCTGCTCTGCACACACGGTCAGCCAAATAGCGAGAGCTTCGATCCCAGGAACAATGGGTGCAGAGGATCCTAGTAGCAGCCTATCGGCTGACCAGGATCCTAGAAGAACCCTTTCAGATGTAGCATTATGTAAATAAGCCAATCACGGGTGTAGGGGTGTGTTTGGGTGGAGTCGTTTGTTGTGCATTTAAGCAGCCCGTGGTCTTGCCCTGTATCACTCTTTCTGAAATTACTTAGTAAAGGTATGAGCTGAAATCACTCAACGATGCGTCACTCTCAGTACTTTACAGTTTCGTTATCACATCACGGTTGTTTTTCCTTACAAAGTTTCAGCTTCCAGGTGGTGGCTGGAGATCTCCTGGGATTACAATCGATCTCCAGGTGACAGAGATCAGTTCCCCTGGAGAAAATGGCCACTTTGTGAGGTGGGCGGCATTCTGCCAACCTGAAACCCCTCCCCTTTCCAAACCCCGCCCTCCCCCAGACTCCGCCCTCCCCCAAATCTCCAGGAATTTCCCAGCTTGGAGCTGGCAACACCGGGGGACCTAAACACTAACATCTGTTCCTTCTTGAAAGGTAAAACGTGGCTGGCTATTTCCTCCAAGACACCCAAGGCAGAGTGCATTCCACTAATATCTTCTGATATCCTATTTAGCAAACCGAGGACCCCTGAGCGCTGATATTTTTATTCTGACATTGAGAGGCCTGGGAAAAGCCGGACATCATCGTAAACATGTCAAAAAGCTGGAGGAGAAACAGTGGAAACCGCTGGGAGGGCCCGACAGGAAAGTCAGAAGCCTTCACAGAAGCCTTCAAATTAGCAACGGAGATTTCCCTGAAGGGAATATGCATTCTTTCTATTTGGGGATTTCGGGAAAGGAACAGACTCCACCGAGGCCCTGGCCAGTGATATCCGATGGACCGTGCTCCGCGTGAGCCTCTGACTCTCTGTTCCTGCCAAGTCCCTAGCGGATGCAGAAACAGATGTTTGGCTGCCCTTACATGCTCCGGCTCCAGCTCATGTCTGCAATTTTTTGAGTGACTGTCATGGATACCACTGCAGAAAGGCCCCCATGGAGACAAAGGGCCCTTCCCATGGTTTCTGCTGCTTCGCTAGGCAATTCAACTGCAAGGGAAGGCCAGTTTGGTGTAGGGGTTAGGAACGCGGACTATAATCTGGGAGAACCAGCTTTGATTCCCCCACTCCTCCGCATGCAGCTGCTGGTGTGACCTTGGGTCAGTCACAAGTTCTCTCAGAGCTGTTCTCTCAAGGGCAGTTTTCAGGCGAGCTCTCTCAGCCCCACCTACCTCACAGGGTGTCTGTTGTGGGGAGGGGAAGGGGATTGTAAGCCACTCTGAGACTCCTTTGGGTAGTGAAGGGTGGGGTATAAATCCCATAAGAACATAAGAGATGCCAATGTTGGATCAGGCCAATGGCCCATCCAGTCCAACACTCTGTCACACAGTGGCCAAAAATACCAGGTGCCATCAGGAGGTCCAGCAGTGGGGCCAGGACACTAGGAGCCCTCCCACTGTTGACCCCCCCCAAGCACCAAGAAGACAGAGCATCCCTTGCCCCAGACTAAGAGTTCCTATCTATACCTTGTGGCTAATAGCCACTTCTGCTGCATGTGCTTATCTAATTTTCTCTTGAAGCCGCCCATGCTTGTAGCCGCCACCACCTCCTGTGGCAGTGAATTCCATGTGTTCATCACTCTTTGGGTGAAGAAGTACCTCCTTTTATCCGTTCTAACCCGACCGCTCAGCAATTTCATGGAGTGCCCACGAGTTCTTGTATTGTGAGAAAGGGAGAAAAGTACCTCTTTCTCTCCCTGCTCTATCCCATGCATAATCTTGTAAACCTCAATCATGTCACCCCTCAGTTGTCGTTTCTCCAAGCTAAAGAGCCCCAAGCGCTTTAAC
>NW_015172140.1:43142-63133 GCF_001447785.1 Gekko japonicus | reverse complement strand
GGGCACTGCATGAAATTGCTGAGCGGTTGGGTTAGAACAGATAAAAGGAGGTACTTCTTCGCCCAAAGAGTGATAAACACTTTTTTAGCCTCCGGCTCACACATTTTTGTCTTAGCCCATGAAGGAGGGCTCCAGAGCAAACTGATTTATGCAGTAGCCAAATCTCTCACTCACAACTTTAATGCCTGTAGCTCACAAAGTAGAATTTTTGCTCACAGGACTCCACATCTTAGAGGGAACATTGGTCAGGGGTCTCCCTCCTGGAAACAGTGAGAGGGGGAGGGCATGCTTGATCCCCAGTCTTGTCAGTCTGCAGCTCCCGTCACACACACTAAATAATCCACTCATAGGCGTAATCTTCGTGGGGGCGGCGGGGCGTCATCCCCCGCCGAAATTTTCAGGAAGGTGCTCAGCCTCCCCTGGGAGCCACCTTTGCTCCTAGCAAAGCAATGCCTCTGGCCCAGCCCCAGTCCCCCCTCCCCCGGGAAATTGGAAAGTCTACACCCTCCACTTTCAGTGCCCTTCCCAACTGGATTTTGCCAGTTCACACAGTAAAAATCCAGTTGGAAAGTGCACAGAAAGTGGATTGTCTGGCGTGTGTGACCACAGCCGCATGCAAGTAGGCATTTTGCTGTCAAGTCTCACAGGTGCCTCGTGGCGACTCTGTAGGGTTTTCCAAGTCAGGAGACTTTCAGAGGTGGTTTGCCATCACCTCCATCATGACCCTGGACTTCCCTGTTGGTCTCCCATCCAAATACTAACCAGGGCCGACCCTGCTTAGCTTCTGAGATCTGATGAGATGTGGCTAGCCGGGGCCATCCAGGTCAGGGTACCATAGATGCTGAAATTTTGCTCTTGAGGTCATCAGACCCAGCTTGGGAACACAATAGTGGGCAACCGGGGGGGGGGGTCTGCGTCGGAAGGGGGTAACTGATGGAAATGGTCACCTCTCATTTGTCATGCAGGGGATGCTCTAGCATTTGGGTCACCATAGAGTTTTTACCCAAATGCTAGAACATTCCCTGCACAACATCCATGGCATGATGAGATCTCCTCCAGGCAACATCATTGCGTCAGGCACATTGGGTGTGACCGGGCTCAGCTCCCCCACTGGCCAGCTAGCCGGTGGTGGATTGGGGGGGGGTAGAAAGTGGGGAAACCTCGACCCCCATTGGGGGGCGGGGAGGTTTAGCAACCCTAGTTGTGAGAAGGATTGCAAGCTGGAAATACATTTTTTCCTTTCATGCTGTTTGTCAGAGAATAAATTGCTTTTCAAGGCTTTTTTGTAATCTTTCAAGACTATCCAATAATATAGAAACGTCAGATAAAATGGGTAGCCCTCCAGTTCTCAGACGTGACACTTTAGAACACCAGAGGAAGAGCACACCATCCCGTGATATCGTGTATCCAAACATGGAGAAAGATTGATAAGCAGATATGTGGGTCTGTAGAAAATTCCAAAATCAACAGAGCAAGTTCCCCAGAGATCTCAATCAGTCTGGAAGATATGGGAAGGGGGGAGGGGAGTGTTTCAGGGAGTAACGAAGAAGCCTGCAGTTTGCAGTCTTAACGTGGAATGCAGGATGCATTATAGACTTAACTGAATTACATGGCACTGAATGTAAAGAAGGTTTCAAGATACTCTGGAGCAGGGCTCTTTTTGTAGAAAAAGCCCAGCAGGAACTCATTCGCATAATAGGCCACACCCAACAGCAGGAACTTATTAGCATATTGGGCCACACCCCTGACAGCACAGCTCATTAGCACATTAGGCCGCACCCCCATGTTACCAGAAGTGTGGTTATCCAGCCACACCCACCTTTTGCTTCTTATTCTGTTTACCTTGTTTGTTGTCAAAACCCAGGGCTTTTTTGTAGCAGGAACTCCTTTGCATGTTAGGCCACACACCCCTAATGTAGCCAATCCTAATGAGTTTCTGCTGTTGGGTGTGGCCTATTATGCTAATGAGTTCCTGCTGGGCGTGGCCAACTTGGGAGCCAGCCGGAACTCCGTTCCTGTGTGTTTTTGCCCCAAAATAGCCCTGCTCTGGAGTATGATGTGGAGTTATCGTTACATGAATGTGTGCTAAGGATCCGGGACTTGCAAACGTTACCTACCTGAATCATATTGCTGCCACCACCAGCAGTTGGCAAGGTGTCCTCATCTCTGACTATAATGGTGGGCACTGCTCTGGCATGTTCAGTCTGTACAGTAAAGACCAGGAATTGGGGTATCTTTGCCTCTACTTTTGATGGCGGAAAGCTGACACAGACCTGAGGTGGCTTGGTGCCACTTGGTGAAGCTCCAAGATTTGCCCATGAAAAAGACTGGCATTGACACATTGTACTACTTGGGACCGGCAAGGCCTGCGATGACATTCTGAGGTCCTTTTTAATTGCAGGTCTTTGCTGAAATCCCGACAAAGGTTAATTTTTAAAATAAAATTTAAAAGCTACCTGGGACTTTGTTAGTTCAAATAAATTGGGCCTTTCCCCATTGTTTGATTCTTTTTCTAATGAACTAACACGGGCCTATGAGATCTAATTTTTCCATTGTAAGCAGGACCTTTTTCTGGAAAAAGAGGTGCCAGAGCTCTCAAGAGGGAAATGAAGTTTTCAGTCTGAAAACTCATGAAGTTTTTAAAAATTTTAAAAATAATTTTATTGAAGAGGTTCCGGAACTCTGTTCCAGTGCATTCCCCCAGAAAAAAAAGCCCTGCCATAAGTGTAAACTTATGCAATCCCATTCTTTTCAATGTCATAGCAAAATACTATTCTACCCGCTGATTGTCAGCTTTTGCACTGGTTTAAGTGCAGCATGTGCTACATTGGGATGTGAGACTGATCAGTGGACCTCATTTGGAATACTGTGTGCTATTCTGGTCACCACACCTTAAAAAGGATATTATAGCTTTGGAAAAAGTGCAGAAAAGGGCAACTCGAATGATAGGGTTGGAACACTTTCCCTATGAAGAAAGGTTAAGGTGCTTAGGGATCTTTAGCTTGGAGAAACGACGACTGAGGGGTGACATGATCGAGGTTTATAAGATTATGCATGGGAAAGAACAGGTAGAGAAAGAGGTACTTTTCTCCCTTTCTCACAATACAAGAACTCGTGGGCACTCCAGCTCTGTCATCTTGGTGCTTGGGGGGGTCAACAGTGGGAGGGCTTCTAATGTCCTGGCCCCACTGGTGGACCTCCTGATGGCACTGGTATTTCTGGCCACTGTGTGATACAGAGTGTTGGACTGGATGGGCCTTTGGCCTGATCCAACATTATTGGCGTCTCTTATGTTCTTATGAGAACCACTCAACGATGAGAGTGTTCGAAATGGACCTTTGAGGTCAGGTGTTTAAACATTCATCACTCAGCCTTGACCTGGGGTGCAATTTCGTAACCTTGAGCAAGTAGCTATAGCTTTGTCTTTGAGGTCTTTAGAGATATTTATTTTACTTCATTTACACCCCCATCTTCCTCCCCAAACTGGACTCAAAGGGCCTTACATTGTTCTCCTTGCTTTCATTTTATCCAAAATAACTCCACCCGTAAGTGTTCTGTTCTTTCAGCAACACAATGGATTCTAAGCACCATCCTCACCATGGATCTACGCCTCCAAAAAATACAAGTCTGGGAGCCAGAAAATAAAGGGAAACGTTTACTGGGGGAAAAAACAAGGCACTGCAGGCCATTGACCATTTGCGATGGGTGTGGCGAGAGGAGAAAGGGACTATAACAAAGGGGAAAGGGGGCCTGGTTATAGTTTTTTGCCCAGGGGCCACAAAAAACTGTAACTGGCCCTGGGTCTTAGGCAGAGGTCTTTCACGTCAACTACTTACTGTTATTGTTCTTGTTCAGTCGCACAGTCGAGTCTGACTCTTCGCGACCCCATGGACCACATCACGCCAGGCCCTCCCTGTCCTTCATCGTCCTCCGGAGTTTGCTTAATTTCATGTTCGTTGCATCGATGACACTGTCTAACCATCTCATCCTTTGCCGTCCCCTTCTTCTTTGACCTTCAGTCTTTCCCAGCATCAGGATCTTCTCCAGTGAGTGCTCCCTTCTCATTGGGTGGCCAAAGTATTTGAGCTTCAGCTTCAGTATCTGGCCTTCTTCCAGGGAACAGTTTGGGTTGATTTCTTTTAGGATTGACTGATTTGATCTCCTTGCAGTCCAGGGGACTCTCAAGGGACTACTTACTACCTGATGCCTTTAACTGGAGATGGTGGTGGTGATTGAACTTGGGACCTTCTGCATACCAAGTGGATGCACAAGCCCCTGAGCTACAGCCCCTCTGGTGGAGATAGCTGAAGTGTGGGCTTCTCCCCCCCCCTCAGTCCACTGAACTGTTGTGTACAAAGGGGGAAAGGAAGAATATGTGTCCTCTCTCTCTCTCCCCCACATCCCCAGCTGTTGAACTGTTGACAGTCTTAGAGCACAGAATACATAAACAAAAGGCCTTTGGAATGGTTCAGGTTCACCAATGTTACTTGACCCTGAAGGGTCTCAGATGTTTCTTATTTTTCCAGCCAAGAAATCTGGCTGGTCAGCATCGTGGCTTATGGACTTCTGCATATCAGAGCACAAAATGAAAATGTCAAAACCTTATTGAAAGGGTGGAGCCCAGCAAGGACTGCTTCATATAGGAGCAGAACCAGGGCTATTTTGGGGCAGGAACGCAGTTCTGGCTGGCTCCCGAGTTGTCCACACCCAGCAGGAACTCATTAGCATAACAGGCCACACCCAACAGCAGAAACTCATTAGGATTGGCTACATTAGGGGTGTGTGGCCTAACATGCAAAGGAGTTCCTGTTACAAAAAAAAAAAACAACTCTGGGTTTTGACAACAAGGTAAACAGAATAAGAAGCAAAAGGTGGGTGTGGCTGGATGACCACACTTCTGGTAACATGGGGGTGTGGCCTAATATGCTAATATGCTGTGCTGTCAAGGGTGTGGCCTAATATGCTAATGAGTTTCTGCTGTTGGGTGTGGCCTATTATGCTAATGAGTTCCTGCTGGGCTTTTTCTACAAAAAGAGCCCTGAGCAGAACTATACATTCCACCTCTGCTGTACATAATGCAACATCTTCACGTTGTATCTGGGTACACTGTGACAACAGGGACTTTCAACAACTTCCTTGCTGGGTTCTCAGTTCCCAGATGCATGGGGCCTGATTCAAGGCGCGGCCATGATGTGTCAGGAGAGGGTGCTTAAATTTGCCCTCCACTCCTCTTCTTCCATAGGGTGCTGTTTGAAACCTAGGTGTGCCCAATCCGTATGCATGGGACTCCCAACAGGGCAAATAGCAGCTCTCTGGGACAATTTCAGGGCAGGAAAACAGCATGGGGCGAAGGCATGAACACCCTCTGTCTAAGTGCCCAAACCAGGCCCCAGAAAGCCAGTTTGGTGTAGTGGTTAGGACCGCGGACTCTAATCTGGGAGAACCAGCTTTGATTCCCCCACTCCTCCACATGCAGCTGCTGGTGTGACCTTGGGTCAGTCATAAGTTCTTTCAAAGCTGTTCTCTCAAGGACAGTTCTCGAGAGAGCTCTCTCAGCCTTACCTACCTCACAGGGTGTCTGTTGTGAAGAGGGGAAGGGAAAGAAGACTGTAAACCGCTCTGAGACTCCTTCGGTAGTGAAGGGCGGGGTATAAATCCAGTCTCTTCTTCTACTGGAGAACTGAGTTCCCAGTAGGGAATTTTCAATGCATGTCTGATTGAAAGTCCTCATGGTAGACCCAGATACAAGCTGAGGTTTGGATGTTGTGACGTCCAGTTAGGTTCTTCCAAATATCAAGGCTGGAGTGCGCAAATTCCAGTAGAGAGCTGTTCTACCTAGGGTTGGGAAATTCCTGGAGATTTTTTTTTTGGGGGGGAGCTTGGGGGAGGATGGGGTTTGGGGAGGGGAGGGACTGCAGCAGGGGATAATGCCATAGAGACTAACTGCCAAAGCAACCATTTTCTCCAGGGGAACAGAACTCTGTCTGCTGGAGACCAGTCGTTAATTCCAGGAGATCTCCAGCCACCGCCTGGAGGTTGGCAAGCCTAATTCTACCCTTGTCCACACCTGCAGAACCCAAGCACAATTTATCTGGGACCAGTGGACCACGTGCACTATCATGTCCCATACATACAATCGAATAAGTCATAAAAGAAGAACAAATCTATTTTACTTCTGGAATAATATCTGTGACAGTAATAGGTTACCCACAGAAACTATCCTCAAGATAGGTGGTGGCGGCTACAAACACGGACGGCTTCAAGAGGGAATTGGATAAACATATGGAGCAGAGGTCCATCAGTGGCTATTAGCCACAAGGTATAGGTGGGAACTCTTGGTCTGGGGCAAGTGATGCTCTGTATTCTTGGTGCTGGGGGGGGGGGGGGGACACAGGGGGGGGGTCGCTTCGGGTTCCTGGCCCCACTGATGGACCTCCTGATGGCACCTGGTATTTTTGGCAAGTGTGTGACAGAGTGTTGGACTGGATGGGCCATTGGCCTGATCCAACACTGGCTTCTCTTATGTTCTTATATAAGAAACCTGAAACCCTAATAACAAAAAACATGCTAAAAAACCCCTTGTCAGTAGTTCAGCAGTTCAAGACCCGAGTTGCCGCATGACGGAATGAGTTCCCGTCTCTAGTTCCAGCTCCTGCCAACCTAGCAGTTCGAAAGCAAGAAATTGCAAGTAGATAAATAGGTACCACTTCGGTGGGAAGGTAACAGCATTCCATGCACCTTGGTGTTTAGTCATGCCGGCCACATGACAACGGAAACGTCTTCGGACAGTGCTGGCTCTTCGGCTTTGAAACGGAGATGAGCACCGCAACCCTAGAGTCGGACTCGACTGGCTTTAGAGCAAGGGAACCTTTACCTAGACTGCATATATTCCTTTTGTTTCTCCTTTTAAGCTTTTTGTCTTCAGCAGCCAAAACACTGTCTTTCTTTATTTTGTGGAAACAGTGTGTTGTTCCTGTTGACAGGAGGTTGCCTGGCAGGATAACAACACAGTCTTGGCATGAGCGCAAGTCAAAATCTACCCTTTGGGCACAACATTATAGAGCAGGTAGAATTTAGCAGCAATTGGACTGCTCCAGGTAGAAACGTCGATTACCAGAAGTGAATCTTACATCATGCTACAACTATTATGAGTAACCAGGTGAAGTGGGAGAATCACTATGGTACCGTGCCCATGGTTAGGCTAAATAAGGGCATGTGGCAAAGAGCAGCTGTACATAGCCATAGTAGAAGTGTCCAAACTTTTATACTCCCCCCCCCCACAAGGTTAACAGAGGTTCTGCGTTGGGTAAGGATGCAAACAAGGCAAACAGTAAGTGATTATGTTGTTCTGTAAATTGAACAGGTCAGGAGTCGCCATTTAAATTCAGCTGACCTGACCATGCCAGTGCAGTTTTGTAACCTCCTGGCTGGACTACTGTAACATGGCCTGTGTAGGGCTGCCCTTGAAGACAATCCGGTGTGTGTGTTAAGTGCCGCTTCCGATATGTAGAAGTAATGAATGAATGTCCTCCAGAAGTAGAGGTTATCACCCAGGTCACTCCTGTGGGAGGTTTGAAAAGATTTGCTCATGGTTTCATACAGTACAGAATGATTGTTCTGTAATAGGTGAGTCAGTGTACTCCAGAGTGTTCAAAATTTGAGTTTTGTAAGCAGGAGCTGGATACCCACCGCAATGCATTTTGTTTTATTTTTATTGTTTCAGTGACTGAGGTAGAATATTTAAGGAAACAAGGGAAGTAAACTGGGACCTTGTCTCACTGTTACTGACTTCTTTCCTCCTCATTGTTGATGTGTCTTCATGTAATTATTCTGTATGTGTTTATGGGATGTTCTAGCTATTTCTTTATTTGATTGTTTAACTGCATCCTTTTGGATTAGTTGGCAACCGGTAGCTTGTGAATTGATTGGTACTGATGTTATTATTTCCTAAAGTGTTGTATTATTTTCAATAGAGGTTTCAGTTGTTAATTTTTGTTGGCATAACTTTCATAGCGTTTGGGAGTCTTTGGCAGGCAGCCCATTTTTGGAGTTTTTTCATTGATCACAGTAGCTCTTTGACTCTGTTGTCCGTTGTTGTCTTTGCCGCCTGGAGGTTGGCAACCCTTGCTGTGATCCTCCAAGCCTCCACCCAGCCGCATTACTAGTCTTCGGACTACTCCCGTGAGTAAGCTGCATACTCAGGTTCAGGGCTATTTTGGGGCAGGAACGCACAGGAACGGAGTTCCGGCTGGCTTCAGAGTTGGCCACGCCCACTACAGCCAAAACCTCTGGGTGCGTGGCTACAGAGGGAAGGCCTGGAGAGCGACCCCGCTGGCGACTCCAAGGCAGGCGGGCCAGGGGTGGTCCTGGAAGGATCGGGAGGCATTTAAATGCCTCCCTATCCTTCTCCGGCCTGTCCAAGGGCCGGCTTTCCCGGGCTCCCCCCCGGCGCAGAGCACCCAGGCAAGCCAAGGGAAGGCACGGGGGTGTGGCCTAATAGGCTAATGAGCTGCCCCATGAGGGTGTGGCCTATTATGCTAATGAGTTCCTGCTGGGCTTTTTCTACAAAAAAAGCCCTGCTCAGGTTTATTCAAGAGGCATCAGGGTGATATTGGCTTATGGCTATTAAGTTTCTGGTTCCTCCTAGAGGCGTGGCCACAGCCAGAACAAAGAATCAGCATCCTCCAATCTATGCTTGGGCGGTCTTCAAGAACAAGTCCTGCAAAGCATCCCAGAATCAGGTTTCTCTTAATGCTCTCATGTCTGATGTAAACCAGGAGACACAATAGGCACATGGGGTGGCTCAAACCCTCCAAAAGACAGACTGCATTACGTGGCAGGCAGGAGTTTGCATTCGCCTCCCCCCCCCCTCCAGAAGGTAGGTGAGATGACAGAACCAGCATGGCTTGCATAGTTCAGACATTGCGTGCGAGTGCTTAATGAAAAACAAATATTGGCATGATACCGGTTGGTAAAAAATCACTTCCAGCGTATAGGCAATATCATGAGTCACAGATGGGAAGAAAACTATTACCAGGTGTGCATGCTTGGTGAGTAACACAAGAACGTACGTGAGGCTTGGATCCTACTCTCCTTTTTTGTTCATGACAGGCGCTTCCATTCGTAGGAGGGAGAGAGGCTGATACGCGCCAAGTCTGCCCTCTTGGTGAAGTGCCCCGCCTACTTTGATGCCCACCTTCTGCTCCTGAAGGGGCACTGACCCATAATGGCACAGTTTGGGAGAACATACGAACATAAGAGAAACCGTGTTGGATCAGGCCAATGGCCCATCCAGGCCAACACTCTGTGTCACCCAGTGACCAAAACCCAGGTGCCAGGGAGGGGGATGTGTGTAAGGACCGCAGGCTTGAGAATGTAATTAGAAACAATAAACGTACAGTCGAAGGTGGTGGTGGGAAGTGCCCCCTTGCAGACAACTTACAGCGACTTCATAGGGCTGTCAAGGCAAGAGACGTTCAGAGGTGCTTTGCCCTGCCTGGGTTTAGCAACCTTGAATTGCTTGGTGGTCTCCCACTCAAATACTAACCAGGGCTAACCCTGCTTAGCTTCCAAGACCTGGCAAGACCAGGCTTGCCTGTGCCATCTAGTCAGGGAATACAATACAATACAGAAGTAAAAACTGTTAAGGAACTAATGCATGTCCTAAGCCTCAGCTTACACACCGCTGGCTTCGAGCCTCTTTTGCTCTCCTGAATCCTCAGGGACATCTTATTTATTTACATCCTGCCTTTCTTTCCATTGGTGAACCGAAGCAGCTTACATCCTCCTCCTCCTATTTTATCCTTACAACAACCCCGTGAGGTAGGTTAAGGGAAGAGTCGGTGACTGGCCCAAGGTCACCCAGTGGGCTTTCATGGCAGAGCGGAGATTAGAACCTGGGTTTCCCAGGTCCTAGTCTGACACGCAACCTGACCTGGATGGACAAGGCTAGCCTGATCTTGTCGGATTTCGGAAGCTCAGCAGGGTTGGTCCTGGCTAGTATTTGGATGGGGGGAGCTCCAAGGAATACCAGGGTTGTGACACGGAGGCAGGCCATGGCAAACCACCACTGATTGTCTCCCGCCTTGAAATCCCCACCAGAGGTTGCCCACAAGACAGCTGTGACTTGACAGTTCTTTCCACCACCGCCACCACCTATCTACTATACCAGGCTGGCTGTGGATCTTACCTATTTGATCAAAGGCAGCCTAGTTCAGACTTGAGGTGGGGCAGGACGATGCCAGGAGGCTTGCAATTCTTCCATGGCAACTTCAGCCTCAGCCAAACTCAGCACATGACCGGGCATGAGGCGGTTTTGCAACAAAATGCATCAGAGGCTGGAGAAATAACCAGAGCAAAGAATGCTTCCCGAGGGCTGGGGCTCTCTCGTAATGGAACAGCCCTTAGAAACCCTGACTGCTGACTTGTAAGTCTGGAAACCGCTGTCGTCCGATCTGAAGTGGCCACCTTTGCTTGCTTGGAAGCCAGCGATGCAGCGAAGGAGCACAAAGTGATAAAAGTGCTTCCGTTGTTTGCTCGGCAGCCGCTGCCAAGGACTATTGTGGGACCTGCGCAGAGAGTACTTGAAGGCGCATTAGAGCTGCCTAACGCTGCCACTTCACGGCACGATCCGTGTCTCCCGCGCCTCAGTTCCCTGTGGATCTGTCAAAGATGTTTTTGCTCTTTCCTCCATCCCTCTGGGTAGCGTTGTTCTTTCCCCCTCTCACCGTCTTGTTCTCACTCGCTCTTTCAGTGGCAGTCTTAAATCTTGACTGCTTTCGACGGTGCTGGATCAGGAGCAGGAAAGACTCAAGAGTGGCAGTCCTCAAACTAAGGCATTTCAAAGGGAATTATGGTACAAGATTGCTGAGCTGGAGTTAATTCACAAGTTCAGGGCAAGGGACTCCCAGGTCTGGATCGGGACACAGGGTTCTTATCTCACTACAGATGCTTTTTTTGGGGGGGGGGAGAAAATTAGCATTTCCCCTCTGCTCTGATCAAGCTGATTACAATACACATGGTACCTTTCCATCCCTTTACAAGTATTCCTTACAACATCCTGCCCGCCTTCTGATTGGGACAGGATTCAGATCTCCTGTTCTGTTGTGTCTGACCAAGGGAGCCCTGACCTGGATAGCCCAATCTCATCAGACCTCAGAAGTTAAGCAGGTTCAGTCCCAGCTAGTATTTGGATGGGTGACCTCCAAGGAATACCAAGGTCGTGATGCAGAGGCAGGCAATGGCAAACCACCTCTGAAATGTCTCTTCCTTAAAAAAAAAAGTGTAACTTGCCACCTAGTGGTGCATAATACTAAAGAGCTAGCACTTCTGGCTGCCAGACAACCTTAGGATCTCCTGGCTATACTTGCACACAATCAGACAATCTTAGGCTCTCCTGGCTATACTTGTACACAATGCCATATGATGATGATGTTGATGATGAAGGTAGCTTTGACTCGTGAAAGCTTATGCCCTGAAACTCTTACTGGTCTCTGAGGTGCCGCTGGACTCAAATCGAACTGTTCAAGGGGTCATGTTATCACTAGCCTTTACCCTCTCCTCCTGTTCAAGCAAGAACAGGCTCTGGTGGGAAACAGCTCATTTTGCCGAGCGCCCATCTCTCGGTAATACACCCGAGCAGAAGCTTTCTTCAAGAGTTCTACCCGCCTAACTTAGCCTTCATTAAGAAAGCATGTTCGAAAAGGCTTTGCCTCTCAGGCCTCTTTACCGTCTAATTTGTCACTCTCTTTTCCCCTCCTCCATAAAAAGAGATACGGGAGTCAAGCAAGGCGCTGAACTTTATGCATGCCATACAATGTTGTGATCTGTCAATATTATTGTGTTGTTGTTCAGTCGCACAGTCGAGTCCGACTCTTCGCGACCCCATGGACAAGATCGCGCCAGGCCCTCCTGTTAATATTATACCACGCTGCAGGCCCCTTTGAAGCCAGCATGAACAGAAATGGCCTTGGTTGTCCTGACAGGGGGAGCACATTCCCGATCCTTCTTGAGGACCTGGTGGTGGTTTTTGATGCCGTCAGGAATTCTGGAGCAGCAGATGGAGTTGTGGGCTCTGGTGGCCCTCCTCATACCTGGCCGCCTGCTTTTGGAAGGTGACACTGGAGGACTACAGCTTGCCCCCAAAACATTTACAAGGTCTTGCAAGGGCCAGCTTTGCAACTTAACATCTATATGAAGTTGCTGGAAGAGGTTATCTGAGAATGTGGGTGTCACCAGTACTGGCATTTGACGTTCGTTCTGACAGCAGAGTCCAGTGAGTCCATGAAGGTCTGAACAAATGTGTGACGGTAGTGAGACAGATGAGGATAAATTGGGGCTCAGTCCAGGTAGGACTGAGATGCTGCTGGTGAGTAAGAAAGGTGCTCAGGGAATGAGGGGCCACAGCCTGCCTGGGGAAGGAGGCTGCAGGGTTGGCCGTGGCTAGTATTTGGATGGGAGACCACCAGGGGATACCAGAGTCTTGACTCGGAGGCAGGCCATGGCAAACTACCCCTGAACATCTCTTGCCTTGGAAACCCTACAGGGTCGCCATAAATTGGCTGTGGCCCGAGGGCACTTTCTACCAGCAGCTATTGAGGCATTTTAGTTATTTTGATTTTAAGATGTATCTCTGTCTCAGGTTGCTTGTTATCTTAGGCAGATGGTAGAAAGGGCAAGGCTTTTTAATAATTATTAATAATAATAATTGCAGATAATACCAAAGCGACCTTTCTAGGTAAGTCGAGCATAAACTACTGTCATTGACTCGAGAGCTACAGATCAGCATGAATCCTGTTGTCATCGTGGTGATTGCAACACGGAGGCGGCAATCAGGACGCCTCCAAAGATCTCAGTTGACAGTTTGGGTTCTGTTGATCTGCGGTTAACCTACTGCTGCTCATTAACCAGCTGTGACTAGAATGAGGCCGGTGTTTTTCTACCAGCCTGGTCTTCAGCATTAAGAGACACCCCAAACAACTACCAAATGTCTCAGATTTATAAGAAGGGGTGCAGAGAGGTGACCCAGGATTCACAGGCCACTTAGCCTAACATCTGTCCCAGGTAAATTAGTAGGAACTGTCATTTAAAAAGAGAATTATTAAGCACATGGTGGGAAAATTAACACGGCTTCTGCAGAGGAAACGCCTGCCTCACAAAACGTTTGGAGTTCTTTGGGCGAGCTAACAAGCACATGGATAAGGGTAGACACATTATGTACTTCCAGAAGGCTTTTGACGAAGGTACTTCACAGACGACTCCTGAGTAAGCTTAGCACAGAGTACGAATAAACTGACAGTTTTCACAAGGGGAGGAAGTGAGCTGGCAGGAGTCCACAGGGATGGGTACTGGGACCGGAGCTACTTCATTTGTTGGTAAATGCTTTCAAACTGTGGGTGAGCGGGGCAGTGGCCAAGTTTGCAGATAATACCAAATTATTCGGGACGGTGAAAGCCAAGATGAAGAGCCCCAGGGGGGATCTATTAAGAGTGAGTGAGCCGACCCTGGCCCTGGATAGCCCAGCCAAGTCCGATCTCGTCAGACCTCGGAAGCTGAGCAGGGTCAGCTCTGGCAAAGTACTTGGATGGGAGACCTCCAAGGAATACCAGGGCCCAGGAGGCAGAGGCAGGCTGTCAAGCCACTTCTCTGAATGTCCTCCATGCCCCAGTAGGAGGCGCCAGAGGCCGCCATGACTTCCAGGCACGGGCGCACATAGAAGCACACACACACAAAAATGCAAAAAATACAAAAAAAAAATAATGAGTGAGCTAGTGACAATACGGCAAATGAAGTCCAATATCGATAAGAGTTTTATAAAATGAAGTGTAGGATGGAGAAAACAGAGCTTCATCTCTTTCTCCCATAGCCCTAGAAGTCCGGGGTGTCTAACGAAACTGACAGGCAATAGGCACTCAGGACAAACAAAGGGAAATGCTTCATTACTTAAAAGGGAGCTCGGACAAATTCGTGGAGGAAAGAACCATCCATGCCTGCTAGACATAGTGACTAAAGGAAGCCTTTTGTTACCGAGGCAATAAAATTCTGACTCCCGGTGCCAGAAGGCAGCGACAGGGGAAAGCCTTGGCATCTGTGGCCTGTTTGTCGGCCGCTGAATAGAACAGGATGATGGACTAGATGGACCCCTGATCTGATGCAGCAAGGCCGCTCTCGTGTTCTTAGAATGGGCAGCTTCATGCTGGTGACATTTATCCACACACCCACTCAAGGCCAGCTCCTTTATTTGTTCAGAAAACAGAGTACAAAAGTGCTTGCATAGAAAAGGCAGCGATCCTGCTCGGGGTCTGACATCAACTACTGCAGGAGGAGGAAGGGGTGAATGGAGGATCGGCAGGAAGATGTGCAGCCCCAACTTCAGGGAAGGGGGACACTGCTAATACTTTCCCCTTCTGCTCCCAAGAGCGGAGAACTAAGGCAGCGGTGTGTGTGTGTGTGTGGGGGAAGCACAACGGAAGACCTGTGGGATCAGGCAGCTGAAGGCCTTGCACCTGGCTAGCTGGTTTTTCTTCGCTACAAGATAAAAGAGCAGAAGAAAACGAAAGGAACTCAAAGGAGTAGGGAGGCGGAAACGCAAGGACCCTGCCGTGGCCCTGAGTACTTCTGCTGCCTGCTCGCGGGAGACTGCCGGCTGAACCAGGGAATTCAGAACACGGATTCCACATCGCCCATCTCCACGCAGACAGTCTTCAGCTGGGAGTAATACCCGATCGCTGCTTCGCCGTTCTCTCGGCCAAACCCTGCAGAAAAAGAGAGAGCCTTGAGGGGACTGACTATTTGGTCGTCTCCGGGAATGGCTCTGGAAGGCATGTCTCGATGTAACGCAGAGTGGGGCACGGAGTTCTGAAGCCGGCCGTAAAGAATGAGAAGCAGGGTCCCCAACGTGGTGCCTGTGGGTGCCATGCCACCCGCCAACGCCTCTTCTGGCGCCCGCCAAGTGGTTTTGAAGAAGTGGGTGGGGCCGGGTGGGGCTCTTCCCAGCAAGGCTTCTGATTGACCACTGGAGATTTTTGGAAAATGTCGCTTGGGCAGCAGCTGCCACCACAGCACAAAGATCTGCACTGTGTGACTAAAGTTAAGCTGTGGCCTCCTGCAGCAGCCATTTTGTGGCAACCATTTTGTTGCTGTGTCCACCATGCCGTGTCAGAATTCCAAATGTGTCCGCAGGGTCCAAAAGACCGCAGACCCCTGATGCAAGGGATAACAAAGTCAGTCTTTGGAAGGGCAGGGCTTTTTTGGCAGAAGGGTGTACAGAGAAGCTCCTAAGATGCCTGGGATGCTCCTCGCGGGGATGACTCTGGTTTCCCGTCTTCCAAATGCAGATGTGCTCACTTCTGAATCAAGTGCCCCTGCTCAGGGAAGGCAGGTGGATTTATAATACCTGGGGTGTAAACGAAGCAGCTCTGTAACCGGCCGGCCTCTGCTACCAGGTGTCAGTGTGGTTTTCCCTGAACCTGACTTCCGTACATCTGAATAAAGCATAGTGCCTTCACTTTCACCATGATCCCGATTGCTCCAGTTCTCTCTGCATCCAATCTAACAACTATTTGTCATACCTAATCTCCACCCACCCTTGGACGAGTTCATTCCAAATCCCACTCTGCAGGTATTTCAACCAAAGTGGTATTATTTTACTTATATATTTATCCCACTGTGCGGCCAGAACTTGGCTCCAAAACTGGTTTATGGCAATTCACCACTAATGCGCAATCTCAGAAGGGGCTGGTGTTCCCACCCTCTTGGCCAGTTTCTGCACGGAGGGGCTGAGATTCAGCAGACAGAACGGGGCTGTGCAAAGAGTGGGCTGAGTCGGTCACCTGACATCTTGTAGCCTCCAAAAGGCAGCTCCACGGGGCTGATGTTGTAGTTGTTGATGAAACACATCCCGGCCTGCAGACCCGCCACGACCCTGTGAGCCCGCTGGATGTCCCTGGGGAGCAAAGAGGTGGGTGGCGGGTTAAGTGCAACCTTCTGATCCCCAGCAACACCCCCCCCTCCTGAAACATCCCCCTAGACTTCATTTCCTGTAAGGCATGGCAAAAAAATTACTTATTCACTGCCTTTCTCCCCACTGTGGATCCAACGTAGTTTACATCGTCCTCTCCCTCGTTTTACCCTCACCACAGCCCTGTGAGGTTAGGTTAGGTTAAGGATGCGGCTGCTAATGTGGTATATGATAACAGCAGCAAGAATAGTGTATGCCCAAAATTGGAAACTGGACAGAATCCCAGGGGTAGAAGAATGGATTAAAAAACTGCTTTTTATGGCAGAAATGGACAAGATGACAAGAAAACTGAAAGGTTTGGAGGCGGAAGAATTTTTTCCGGACTGGAAGGATTTTAAGGATGATTTAGAGAAGAATTGGGATGTGAAGGACCATCTGATTTGCTTTGAAAATTATTAAGTGGATGTAAAAGACGAAAGAAATGGACTTATAATGATAATTATGTGAACATTTGCTACCTATGGTTATGTGATAAAAGATTAGAAACATGTTAGAGTTTAAGATTTGAGCTGGTGGTGGGAACGCTGTTGGAAGCCTAGGAAAGGGGGGGCGGGGAGTAAGAAGAAAAGGATATATATTGAAGTTGATATAATGTGAATGTGTATTATCCTAATAAAAGTTGTTTTTTTTAAAAAAAAAGTTAAGGGTGCGGCTGGCCCAAGGTCACCCAGTGAGCCTCCATGGCAAAGGGGGGGATTCAGATCTGGGTCTCCCAGATCCTAGGCTGATGCTCTAACCACTACGCCACACTGGCTCCCCTGCACCAAATTCTGCAAGGCACACCTGCCACCTTCGAGGAGGCGCCAGCAGATCAGGACAGCTCCCAGTTCTAGTCTGCAAAAGCAACTGGAGCGCAGGATGCATCTCTCTGTGTCTCGGGCTGATTTCCCGTTTCCCAGCTACCAGCTGTTATACACACCACACTGGCGGAACACGCAGACCCCGCTGTCTGTCCGGTCTGGCCCTGGACGTGCCTCCCGCTCCCCCCTTTCCCCCTGAAACCAGCTCCTCTTTTTTTTTGTCGGTGGTACCTGGTAAAGACGCCCCCCGCCAGGCCAAAACGGGTGCTGTTGGCTCTCTCCAGGGCCTCCTCCTCCGAATCAAAGGGCAGAATGGACATGACGGGCCCAAAAATCTCCTCCTTGACACAGGTCATGTTGTCCTCGCAGTTTCCTGGGAGCAACACAGGGAAGTGACTCACTGGCTACGCAACATCCGGTGAGGCAGACAGCCAACCTTCTCCCCAGCCATACAGTGGGCGGGCACTTAGATCTGCCCGATTAAAAGCCCCAACTGCTGCCCAAGGTAAAGAATTGGCCACTGAACAAGCACCCCGGTCCTGTGTGCGTTTGCTGGGAAGGAAGTCTCACTCGGTTTGATGGGACTGATTTGGAAGTAAGCTTGCACAGGTTTGCTGTGGATTCTGCAGGAATTATGACGAAACCCTCTTAAGAGACAAGGTGTGTGATCAGGACAGAGCCTGTCTGCCGGACTTGGCCCTCTCCAAAACAGTCCCATCACATGCAGTGTAAAGGTTTGCTCAAACTAGAGCTTCCTGAGCATCAAAAATGCATGTGCCACAAGCAATGTACCCTCTAAGCTATGGAGTCTTGTGAGCAAAAATTCTACTTTGTCAGAGCTACTGGCATTAAAGTTGTGAGCGAGAGATTTGGCTACTGCATAAATCAGTTTGCTCTGGAGCCATCCTTCCTGAGCTGAGACAAAAAATGTGTGAGCCGGAGGCTAAAAAACTGTGAGCTAGTTCACACAAACTCAGCTTAGAGGGAACACTGGCCACAAGGAGGAATTTGGGCCCTGGCATACGGCGACTCCACACGGGTCTGTCTTTAGGGAAGTATTCAAATACGCAACCCACTCCCTGAAATCTGAAGTTACTTTCCTGAACATGCAGTTTGCCTTAGAAGCAGGGGCATCCTGGGAAATATTTCCCTCCCTCTCAGCCTCAGGAATGAAGAGAAAGGAAGCCAATTTCTTCCACTAGATAAACGGGCTCCCGTCTTCCTTTCTAAGACTGAGAAACGACACTGCCTTCCCAGCAGCATCTGCACAAGCTGAGCATTGCCTATATATCAGGTAGTCTTCACACCCTCCCCTCCACCCCGCAGCAAAGCACAGCCAGAGCTTTGACAAGTTAAAGGGGCCAGCTGAACAGCATACCTAGGATGCAGGGAGACATGTAAAAGCCATTTTGCAGCTTGGGGTCATCCGGTACATACGGCTCCCCTCCGCACAGCACCTCCGCACCCTGACAATGAAACAACGGGAGGAGAAGCACCAGGAGAGTCATGCTAGCATGAGAACCATCAGCCGATGGACAGACTCTATGGGAATCACCGGGGGGGACAAAATGTGAACTGGCCTCACCCAGGACATCCCCCGAGGGACAGTGGCTGCTGGCCCCATCGCAACCAATGGTGATGGAGCAGGCTGAGACTTTTCCCAGGTGTGAAGCATTCTGTGGATACTGCAGGGCCATGGCAGGGTTGCTAACCCCTGGGTAGAGCCAGGAGGTCTCCCAGAATTACAGCTGGTCTCCAGACAACAGAGATCAGTTCCCCTGGAGACAAATGTCTGCTATGAAGGGCACACTCTGTGGCATTTATATACTGCTGAAGTCTACGCCCCCCCCCCAAAGCTCACTCTCCCCAGGCTCCACCCCTAACATCTCCAGGAATTTCCAAACCCAGAGATGGCAACCCTAAGCCACAGATTTCTATGACCATACCCTGTTCTTCAGTACGGGCTGAACTAGACATCTGGAACTACAAGTGTTCTACTTGATAGGTAACAGCTCTGTGGGAGCCCAATCAGATCAAAACCCATGGTTGCAAAGGGTATGTTGTATGAACCCTTCCCTACCTGAAACGGCCTCATGGGGCGGTTTGCCTTGTTTGGGCAAATGTACAAGCATTTTGTGAGTGGCGTGCACATTGACACGACAAACAGCAGTGGACCATTTCAAGTCAGGAAAATGGGTGTGGTTGAAGGGTTCTATCTGAATCGGGCCCCGACACAGGTGTTTATGAAGAGAAGAACTCGGAAGACCTGAACGTGCAACTCCCAACGTCTTACTGGATTTCCTGTTTTTTGGATCTTCATTCCCTGGGCAGAAGTTTACAATCTGGAGCCCAGCCTACAGCTCCTTTGCACAGACTCCCAAATTGCCCTGCACACGTCAAGCAGTCTTATAGTGAATCAGACCACTGGTTCATCAAGGTCAGTATTGTCTACTCAGACTGGCAGCTGCTCTCCAGGGTCTCAGGCAAAGAGGTCTGCCCTTTTAAACTGGAGATGCCAGGGATTGAACCTGGGACCTGCTGCATGCCAAATACATGTTAAGCCACTGTGCCATGGCCCCTCCCACTAGAGGGAAACAAAAGCAGGAGAGCAGTGAGACCAAGTATCTATACACAGTGGCTCGGGGGGAAAGTGTGATATCTCCCCCCCCCCATGAACATTTGTTGATTTTGGACCCTATTTCCCTGACTCATAGAATGGAGCATGGAAATCTTGGTGTTTTACACACCTTGAGAGATTCTTAATAACCAGTCGGTTTCTAGACCCCTTTCCCAGACTGGCCTCCGTAGGGTTTCCTTCTGCTCCACAGCGGCACTCACGGCTGAGAAGAGCCAGCCCGAGCACGAGGCCAGCAAGCGGCAGCCCCTGACACTGTGCCAAGTGAACTTTAAATGAAGCTTGAAAGGGATTATTCAGGCAAAGTACACTTCAGGGGCAAAGTTGCTGCACCGGGTGTGGCACGCCACCTCTGAACCCAAGGGCTGGTCCTGACACTCGGCATGCTGCAGTGGAGGGCCCTTGAGAAGAGCACAGGAGGCAGGCTCAGAAGTGGTGGGATTGGCAATGGGTCAGCTGGCAGCGTCCCGCCACCTGAACTTCGTCCTTTGCTAATCACTCCTCCCTTCCACAAAGCGTCTCTGGCACCGCAGCACAA
>NW_015172140.1:35651-43112 GCF_001447785.1 Gekko japonicus | reverse complement strand
ATGCCGATCCTTGCTGCTCACCGCCCTAGTCCGTGCCCCGTCCAGTTTACTGGCAGATGCCTAGGAGAGGTGGGTGCTTCTGGGCAAGGGCACCTGCCTCAGTGCCAATTCAACAAGCACTCCTTTTTATCCAGTGTGTGTGTGGGGGGGAATCACGTCCTCCCAAACTGGTATTGCCAGAACCACATGTGCTCAAATGGTGTAAAAAAAAAAAACAGACTAATTTCCATTGCAAGAGAGTAATCTGAATGGCATGGATGGAAGAAATCATGCAGGTAAAGAGAATCTCCAATGTGTTACGTGGTTAATCTGCATGACAGACTGCTAGTCATGGGGAAGTGCAACACTGATGCCGCACCCCTTGGCCGGAGGACATCAGCGTCACTCTCGTATTACGGCTGGCGAGGAATGCAGCGCCTGCATGGTGTCCATGCAGCATGGGCAGAGGGTCCACTGAAGCCTCCGTTCCATCACCAGGCGTCCCCTGAGAGACACACCCTGTTGCTCTCACCTGCTCCTTTGCTTGCTTGATAAAGCTCAGCACCTTCTCCAGGTGGGGGCGGTTGATGAGCGGCCCCATCCGCGTGTCTTCCAGCAGGGGGTCTCCGATTTTGATGTTCTGGGTCTGTTGCACGACTGCCTTGGTGAAGGCCGAAAGGATCTCGCGTTGCACAAACACCCGGGTGCCGTTGCAGCAGACCTGTGGCCGAGACAGAGTGCTTCTGATAGCAGAACACACGACACGAGGCACGGCGGAGATGGCTCGTGACTTTCCGGCATTCGAGGCCGACATTCCATATGGCGTCCTCCCCCCAGGGTGATCAAAAACGTAACCCCCAAGCTAAATAATCAGCACTTCGCTTCCCTTCACAAGACTCCCAATGGCAGCTTCATCAGAAAGCGCCCTTGCCTGGCTCTTCGGTGAACTCTGGACACAAGGGCAGGCTGGGTGAGCCACAGGATGCCATCTTTTACAGACGGGCAAGCAAGAGGGCCTAGAAGGGGCAAAGGCGAGCCGTTAGGTGCCAGTTGGCACTGCCAGAGAGCCCACTTTGCAGCCAGCGGTACCTTCATGCCCTGACCTGGATAGCCCAGGCTAGCCTGTTCTCGTCAGGTCTCGGAAGCTAAGCAGGGTCAGCCTCGGTTAGTACTTGGATGGGAGACCCCCGAGGAAGTCCGGGGTTGTGACGCAGAGGCAGGCCATGGCAGACCACCTCTGAATGCCTCTTGCCTTGACAACCCTACAGGGTCGCCGTAAGTCAGCTGCGACTTCGTGCCAGGATCAGCCTCCCCTTCGTCTGGGAGAAAGAGGACCTGCTACCCTGAACCAGGGCAGAGGGACACAGTACTCAAATTTGGCTACTGCATAAATCAGTTTGCTCTGGAGCCATCTTTCCTGAGCTAAGACAAAAATGTGTGAGCTGGAGGCTAAAAACCTGTGAGCTAGCTCACACTAACTCAGCTTAGAGGGAACACTGCCTGCTACCCTGAACCAGGGAAGAGGGACACAGCACTCGGCCCATTACAGAGGACAAGCACACTCCCTCCTCCAGCCTCAGAGGACCTTGCTGCCTAGCCCCGGACTCCCTGGGCAAGGCAGAAGGCGGCTCTCTGCTTACACCCCCCCACACACACACATACCTCGCCTTGGGTGAGGAAATTGGCCATGAGGGCGCCCTTCACGGCATTCTCCAGGACGCAATCCGAGAAGATGATGAGAGGGGACTTGCCTCCCAACTCCAGAGTAACTGGCTTGATCCCTTTGGCTGCCATCTCCATGATCTAGTGAAGAAAAAACAAACTCAGGATGAGGCTTCAGGAGAAAACCGAGCTCCATGAATTCTCTAAATAGAGGGAAAGGCCCATCTCTCCCCGCCTGAGCATACAGATCTACCCTCTGCTTGAGGGTGCCTTTCCACTCTGCATGGTAAGAATGCGGGCATCGGTGGCCTGGGATAAAGGACACAGTCGTCCCTCTGCCTTCCGAGCCCAAAGGAGTTATGCAATATAAATACAAGTTCGGTTGAGACTCAGGACTGAAATGTCATCCTGTTTTCTGTGATGCTGTGAATGGCCATACGACTCTTCTGCAATAAGGATTCCAAAGGCAGGATAATGACTGTTTTCCTTCTCCAGAGGAGGAGGAAGAGAAGAGAAGAGATTGGACTTAAACCCCGCCCTTCACTTGGGAGTCTCAGAACGGCTTACGAACTCCTTTCCCTTCCCCTCCCCACAACAGACACCCTGTGAGGGAGGTGGGGCTGAGAGAGCTCTTTTGAGGACTGCTCCTGAGCGAACAGCTCTGACAGAACTATGGCTTGCCCGAGGTCATCCAGCAGCTGCAAGTGGAGGAGTGGGGAATCAAACCTGGTTCTCCCAGATTAGAGTCCGCACACTCAACCACTATTTCAAACTAGGCCCAAACACTGGGTTCGAAGCAATGGCCCAGGGCTGCAAGGATGGCAGATTTCCCCTGCATTCCCCCCCCCCCTTAGTAGTCCTTTCTGACCCTGACATGGACTACTATGCTACACAGGTCAGAAGGCTACAGGAGGAAGGGGGGAGAAATCTCTCTCTTCTTCCTTTTCTGCAAAAAGGGCAAAAAAATCCCTGCTTCCTCTCCACTGCAGCCTGCTGATCCATGTGGCTATTTATGCAGGGCTCTTGTTGGAAATGAGCTTCCCTTGGGTCAGAAAGAGGAACATGAGAAAGAGCCATAATGATGGGACTGCTGGATCCAACCCACGGTGAGTTCCATGTTGTGGACAAACTATTCAGGCACTCTGCTCCCCTGTGTGGTAACTCGCTTGAAAGCACTCTCCTCCCAAACCCCATCAGTTTTAGAGTTCCAGCAGGATGCTCAAAGATTTGGAAACAGCAATCAGGAAAGGCAAAAACTTGTCAAAGTCTGGTTCTATACAGTTCCCATCAAGGACGGCAATTCCACCCCCCTGGGTATACTCTATGATACGTTCCCCAGATGCAATAGTGAAGTGGGACTTATCCAGTTAAGGAGTGAGTGTGTGAGTAATACAGATTAACAGTTTTGCACATCATGCTTTTCAATTTTATAAATGACTCACACAATAATTAATCCAACTGATCTTTCTTTCTTGCTTCCCCCTTATTTCTTCTTTCCCAGGTTTTAAAGCTTAGGTCAGAGATGTTGTATTTTGCATATTGAGTCATTTGACTTCATGGTGTATATTTTAATAGTTTGTACCAACCGAGGAAGGCCTTGTGGCAGAAACGTGTTTGGTTTTAACCGAATTTGTAAATTATCTGTAATGCATTCAAGCTTTGTTAATTTAACATATTGTAACCCATTAGGATTTATCCTGTTTTTTAGACTTTCCCCGAACCGCTTGGTTAATTGGTTACCTTATACTCTATGATACTTCTGAACTGGCTTTAGTGCACCAAGCACTTCTCCTATGGAGGACTGCGTGGTAGCTGTTATAAATTTTGTCAGCGTGAAAAGAAGTTGGGGGAGTTATAGGCAGCCTGCCCCATGACAGACACCCTGGGAGATGGGCCGGGGGGAAGGAGAGGGGAGCTATGTTGGTTTTTCAACAGTCCTACGGCTATTTTTGCTTTACCTTGATGCCTGTGGGCACACTGCCGGTGAAAGAAACTTTGGCCACATTTGGGTGATGGCACAGGAACTGGCCCGTGGCAGCCCCACCTTGCGTCACGTTGAAAAGCCCCTTCGGGACGCCGGCTTCGCTGTAAATCTCGGCCAGCAGCACAACAGAGATGGGGGTGAAGGGAGACGGCTTGAAGATCATGGCGTTACCTAGGCGACCCAATGCGTATGGATAAGGAGCAGGGGGGAAAAGTGAGACAGGGTGCGCGTCAGCCTCCTGCGGGCAGAAGTGAGTACACAAAAGGAACAGGGGGGCTAGGAAAATACTCCGATCACGCCACATGGGCAGCTAGCCCAAGGTGATACTTTAAGACTTTTTCATGCATATTGCGTTATTACTTATGGATATTTTGCATATTTATTAAAGGATAGCTGCTTTACGTGGTTGACCCATGAATCTGGAATAGGCTTGATTTGCTTCTGTCATGTACTGCAGCCATGGAAACCAAGCTGAACTTCTTCCCACTAATACTACTTACTCTTCTTGGCTTTTCTTCTAGCTCTCTATTGTACACTCTGAGATACATACAAGAGTCTTCTACATCTAAGATCCAGTTCTAATCTAGTCCTCACACTCGCTTTACTGACAGAGGTAGCATAATTACCAGCACTTCTTACTCTTCATTATTGGTTGATAAATGTTCAAAAATGTTAAAATAGTTTTTACTGTTACATAATAGACTTTTGAGGCTACTTGATCCTTATCTCTTGTTGTTGCTTGTTTAATGCTTTTGATGTTCATTGTTGTTAATGATTATTTAAAAACGAATAAAAATATTTTTTTTTAAAAAAGAATAGGCTTGATTTGCTCCTCAACCATTTCTGGTTTACTATTAGGTATAAGTTTATCCCCCCCCCCCCAATCTGCAGTTGTATCTCACTATGTCAGGGGTCCCAACATGGTGCCCATGGCGCCTGCTGGCATCTTTCCTGGTGCCCACCAAATGCTTTTCCCCAACAAGGCTTCTGGGTGGCTGTGCAGATTAAAAGGTATCCTGTTAAACAGAGCTTCTGCCCAAAGTATTGAAGAGCTGCCATTAGAGTTGTATATAACCTTGATCCCTGATATTTTGTGATTGTCCCCACCTCCTGCGGCAGCCATTTTGTGATTGTGCCCAGCACCCTGTACTACATTTTGATGGCCAAACCACATCCTATTGTTTCACAAAAATGCTTTCTCTATGTCCATTCTGAATGGTTTGGGTTCTCCTACAGTGTTTATATATGCTGCTGCCCAGTATAGAGGTAGGGTGATCCAAGTCCCCTTTATTTTAAGGTTTATATCAAACATGACTTTAATCTGCCCTCCCCCATCAAAATTTATCCAGTACTTTTTGCCATTCATGTACTGGTGACTAACTGATACCGACTGAAAGAGATACAGGAAAAAAAATTAGTTTCATTAGTTCCAAATGTTTTTTTTCTTTAGTAAGTCTGCTTGATTGGGTGAGATCTGGTCCCTCAGATACCTCCAGGAAAAAGTAATCTAATTATAAGAGAATTTACTGACCAGAGATAAACTGGCTTAAATAGGGATCAACCCCTTACGCCTGTAATTTCTATCCTACATTTTTAGTGAAGGTTCATAACATGGCCTTTGTGTTTAGCTAACCCCTTCCTCAATCGGTCAGCTAAATTCTACATCCAAGGCTCCAAAGAGAGTAGCGGAAGTGATACAGGGTTCTGTTTCCTGCCCCATCCCAAGTTTTTCCCCCCACCCACCCACAGCCAGAGTGACTACAGTCTTGGCTTGACTATTCGCTCTCGGGGGAGGGGGGGGAGATACCTGCCCTCTCATCCCTGAAACAGAGCATCTCCTTTACCACAGGCCAACGCCGGGGCTGATTTCCAACAGGCAATCTGGAAAGGGTAGTTCCAGGCCCCAATTCCAACACACACCCCAAGAGGTTCTCTTCTGGTGTAAGCAAAGGATCCTCCAGGGAGCTGGATGTGCTGACCTGAGCGGGAAGAGAGAAGGTGAGAAGAGAAGGGGTATGACTTCAAGCAGCCGGTATTCAGGACGTTTTTTGTAGGTGGAGCCCCATGTCTGTGCCCATGGGGGGGATTTTATAAGGTATAAGCAGTCAGTGCTGGCCTGCTCTATCCATGGCTGCCTGTTGATGTGCAATCTTTTTTTTTTTTTAGGTGGAGATGTTTTCCGCCGTCCAGCGGTCACAGGCTAAGAACACTACACACACAGCACGGGGAAAGGTTCCATCTCCGAAGGCTACAGTTTCAAGTTCAGCCAAACGACAGACTGGAAGATAATGAAGGGTAATTTACTGTGTAACTCTTCTAATGGGGATACATCATAAAACGCCTTGCGCACGGCCGCTACAGCCGTTGTCTGAAGCGCATAACGAAAGGTCATACGAGCCGCAAAAGAGGCATTCTGTGGGAAGCCAGGAATGGCTCTGGGTATCCTGCCAGACGCTTCTGCTACAAATAAGACTGGAGGGGAAAGGACCGTGCATTCCAGACATTACAAGCCAGTTCTGTAACCAAGGGCCCCCTCGTGGCAGAAAGGCAAATAGTGATTTTTGAAAAGATTATACAGGGGATTACACCCTTTCCACCAAGCACAATAGATTTGTTTCCAGGCGCCCACTCTGCTACAGTTTCAAGTTCAGCCAAACGACAGACTGGAAGATAATGAAGGGTAATTTACCATGTAACTCTTCTAATGGGGATACATCATAAAATGCCTTGCGCACGGCCACTACAGCCGTTGTCTGAAGCACATAACGAAAGGTCATACGAGCCGCAAAAGAGGCATTCTGTGGGAAGCCAGGAATGGCTCTGGGTATCCTGCCAGACGCTTCTGCTACAAATAAGACTGGAGGGGAAAGGACCGTGCATTCCAGACATTACAAGTCAGTTCTGTAACCAAGGGCCCCCTCGTGGCAGAAAGGCAAATAGTTTTTGAAAAGATTATACAGGGGATTACCCTTTCCGCCAAGCACAATAGATTTGTTTCCAGGCAGCCACTTTCTCTCTCTCTCTGAAGGAGAGCTATGCCGTTTAAACGAAATAATTCCTGTCCTGTCTGAACACCCTGCCCTTCCCAGGCCCTCTGGTGCTCAGCCACATGTTTGACATCTGGCACTTTACAGAGAGACGAACCCAGCAAAGCACATCTGACAGCACGGCCACTCACCCGCCAGGGAGCCCGCTAAGCCAGCATAATACTGCACACATTGCCACGATACGTCAATATCCGCCAAGGCTTCCAAGAGCGACTTCCCATTATTGATGGTTTCCATTTTAGCGATTTCTTCCCTCCGTTCCTGAAATTCAAACAAAGATGCCTTTTCTTTTTTTAACCGAATGCTCCAGTTCAGAACAAGCCAGCACCTAACGGAAGCAATACAAAACACCCTGAACAAAAGAGGAGTCGTGCCAAAGCATATTCCAATGGTCAGAAGAGGACAGTTATTCGTGCTGCGGGTTCCTCGGTCACAGAAATGGTACGTCAGAGCTGCGCCCTGAAGCAGGAAAACGAAAAAAAGAGGTTTCCAAGGTATACAGAGAGTGACTTCCCTTGGTCAAGTGACCCAAAGACTCGTCCCCATGGATTTGTGAAACTGGACATGTGATCGTTTCCAGGGGTCATTTCGTAGAAAAAGAGCTAGGGGGACTCATTAGCATAACTCATTAGCATATGTCACACCCCCTGACATCACCGGAAGTGTGTCCTCCCCACAGCCGGCGGCGACCTCCAGCGGGCACCAGCAGGTAGCTCCAGGCCCCGCCCTCCCGCACCTCACCCGGGGGGATGGCGTCCCCCCGCGTCCCCCCCCAAATGACCCCTGCCT
>NW_015172140.1:12782-35619 GCF_001447785.1 Gekko japonicus | reverse complement strand
GGGGGGGTGGGGGCCCCCCGCGTCCCCCCCCCAAATGACCCCTGATCGTTTCAGAGGGCAGCCGTGTTGGTCTGCAGTAGAACAGCTCGGTTCGAGTCTGGTAGCACCGTAGAGACCAACAAGATCTTCCGGGTGTAAGTTTTTGAGAGACGGCGTTCCCTTCGTCAGATATGTGGTGATACAGTGACCAAATTACACGAATGCTTCGTTGTATACACTAGTGGATGCAAAGCTCAAGGAGCCTGGTGTCTGGGGCATGTGGAGGAGGAGGAGATTGGATTTATACCCCGCCCTTCACTTGGAGTCTCAGAGCGGCTTACAAGCTCCTTCCCCTTCCCCTCCCCACAACAGACACCCTGTGAGGTGGGTGGGGCTGAGAGAACTCTGACACAAACTGCTCTTTTTCAAGGACAGCTGTGCCAGAGCTTGCGACTGACCCGAGGTCACATCAGCAGGTGCAAGTGGAGGAGTGGGGAATCAAACCCGGTTCACCCAGATTAGAGTCCGTGCACTTAACCACTACACCAAACTGGCTCTCATGTGGCATGAAGAGGTTTGGTCCCTGGCTTCTCCCTTCTGCCAAGTCAAACGCTAGCACAATGCTTAGGAGGAGTAATACCTGTTAAGAAGAGATAAGCTAATGTCTGGAGTACTAACCTTCCCTTGCTGCGCACCGAGCCAACCACCACCTATTTCCCCTGACATCTGTTACTGTCTTCTCCCCTTAGGGTGACATCCCATTCCCCTGCCGAGGACCTCGTGAAAGCATTTGTGTCCTACAAGAGCCCCGTGAAAGATTTATGACAAAATACAACAACAGAGTACATTAAAAAAACAAACTATGGGATACTATAGCATTGGTACCAGAGCCTGTTTAGATGGAGTAAGACGGGGGTCCCCAACGTGGTGCCTGTGGGCACAGTGGTGCCTGTTGACATCTCTCCTGGCGCCCTCCAAGTGTTTTTAGAAAGTGGTCGGGGCCAGATGGGGCTTTTGCCCAGCAGTGCTTCTGACTGGCAGTGCAGATCAAGGGGTCCTGTTAAACAGGGCTTCTGCCTGAAAGGGTGAAGAGTTACTATGAGAGCTACGCATAGCTTCATTCACTGACATTTTGCGGTTGGCTCTGCCTCCTGGCACAGCCATTTTGTATGTGTGCCCAGAACCCCGCCTCAGAATTCCAAAGTTGCCCACAGGGTCAAAAAGGCTGGGGAACTCCTGGAATAAGGTTTGCAGCCTGGATGGGTACCGCGAGGGTAAGACGAAGTGGGTTTCACACCTATGTGATGAACCTACCAAAAAAAATAAATCAGAGGGTATTTTTTTTTACATTTTAATATTTTTATTTTAAGTATCTGGAACAATACATATATTATATAATGTTATCGGCAGAGCTATTTTTGGGCAGGAACGCACAGGAACGGAGTTCCGGCTGGCTCCTGAGTTGGCCACGCCCAGCAGGAACTCATTAGCATAATAGGCCATACCCAACAGCAGAAACTCATTAGGATTGGCTACGTTAGGGGTGTGTGGCCTAACATGTAAAGGAGTTCCTGCTACAAAAAAATTTTGCCAAACAAGCCCTGCAAGGCCCCGGATTAGCATAATACAATGGCTGCACACCAGCCGACCAAATTTCTTCTGCTTATAAACCGTGTCAAAACAAGGCCTGGGAGAATTCTGAACAATGGGAGAAACAGGAAGGTCAGCCAAAGGACTGTCCTGATAGATGTTTTTTGTTTGGATTCAGGACTCACCAAGAGGCTTTTGAAAGAGGAATTAAAAAACAAATGTAAGAGACATTCACAGAGCAAGAAATCGCAGGAAACTCAAACACGAGCGCAAAAATCGAAGGCGGCCTAGATGAAGTGAAAAGGGAAAGGTTCCGTTTCAAAAACCTCTTTGGCTGATGCCGACTGGACAACTTCCAGGCACTGCAAAACCAAAAAGGAAAGCTTGGGTCTTTTGAGGGTTTTTTGTCCTGTGAGGTAACTGCCATTTAGCTAACAAAAGCTACTCCACGTTGCTAGGCAGAAGGCAGCCGTTATTGTTTCTCTCTGTTTTCACCACATTTGGTGCAGCCAGGAGAAAGATATGCACCCTGTAAAGATGGGAAGATCGAAAAAGAAATCTGGGGGTGGGGGTTGAGGAGAAAAATTGCTCCCTTTTTCATAGTATTTCCTGTAGCCTGAAGGGACAGCTGGGCCCAAGGAGGGCAGAAGTATTTACAGTTGGAAAAACAGCCGCAAACCGCTGAACCCACGGAGAGAGCAGGGCACAAACCTTTTAGAATGAGATGGCTTTATAGAGGCAAGACTTGAAAAACTGGCTGCCAACTGTTCTTTACTTGCTCAAATTTTACTCCCCTTTATAAGGACACAAGAGAAGACAGAGTGAGGCAGTGGTTAAAGTGTCTGACTAGGATCTGGGAGACCCAGGTTTGAATCCCCGCTCTGCCTTTGGCAGCTTGCTGGGTGAACTTGGGCCTCTCAGCCTCACAGGGTTGCTATGATGTTAAAATGGAGATGGGGACAATGTTGTGAGCGGCTTTGGATCCCCCAAATGAGAATAAAAGTGGGGGCTTTAAATGAAGTAAATAAAATATTGGAAGGTGACAGCAGAACAAAAGACGGTGTGCACACCATGGAGAGCAATCTCTCAAGAACTATCAGTTGTCTTCGAGCCTTGTTACAGGGATACTTTTTGTCTAGAGATGTGAAGGCCTGGAAAAATCTGAAAAACAAGTTCTTTTCCGGAGGCCTTTTCTCGATTTTCCCAAAGGGGGAAAGGAGGGGAGGGGAGAATTTGAGTGAAAAAGCATTGTGCTATCAATACTTGCAGCACTGTACCTGGTGCTGGAGGAGAATTTTATGGATACTGCGGACTGCCAAAAAGACAAATTAGTGGGTTCTAGAGCAAATCAAACCTGAGCTCTTCCTAGCTGTAACGATCAAGCTGAGGCTACAGTACTTTGGTCACATCATGAGAAGACAAGACGATATTGTTAGGAAAAGTTGAAGGCTGCAGGAACAGAAGAAGACCCAGCATGAGATGGATTGACTCACTAAAGGGAGCCACGACCCTCAGTTTCTTTGTAAGACCTGAGCAAGGCAGTTAACATTCGGATGCTTTGGAGGACAACTGGACAGCACCTCACACACACACCACTGTTAATAGTAAATCCAGGGCTATTTTTGGGCAGGAACGCACAGGAACAGAGTTCCTGCTGGCTCCTGAGTTGGCCACACCCAGCAGGAACTCATTAGCATAATAGGCCACACCCAACAGCAGAAACTCATTAGAATTGGCTACATTAGGGGTGTGTGGCCTAACATGCAAAGGAGTCCCTGCTACAAAAAATAGCTCTGGGTTTTGACAACAAGGTAAACAGAATAAGAAGCAAAAGGGGTGTGTGGCTGGATGACCATACTTCTGGTAACATGGGGGTGCGGCCTAATATGCTAATGTGCTGTGCTGTCAAGGGTGTGGCCTATTATGCTAATGAGTGTCTGCTGTTGGGTGTGGCCTATTATGCTAATGAGTCCCTGCTGGGCTTTTTCTACAAAAAAAGCCCTGGTAAATACTACAAAGGCCCAGTTACAATACAACAGGAGATGACAATATGTTCATTTTTAGAGTGCAACTGAAGATGAACATTCATTCCAAGTCAGACTTGAGTCACAAGTTGAGTCTGGGGTGAGAATGCTTCTTGTTCAAGAGCTTTTGAGTTTAGCAGCCTAGAGTGTGGTGGTCCAGTACATATGCGAGCAAGCCTGTACTTACAAATGGATGGGAACAGTTAGGCAGTATTGTTTTGCCAGAGGTTCACACAGCCCTTTTTCAAGTTTATTCTTGTTAGATTTGGGCAAAGGAACTCTTAACAGGCAAGTATGTTTATTCAGCTTGGACACGAATCAGTTGAGCCTGTTATTGTTGCCTGTGTCTTCTCTAATTAGAATTCCAGCGACAGCTTAAAGACAAACAGTGCTTATTCAGCAAGAGTTTGCACAAGTCAGAGCTAGTTTGGAAATCACTCTCGCTTACTGCACTATGTTCACCTGAGAGACACTAGAACTGCTGGCCTCTCTCATCATCAGGGATGTACAGCAACCTAAGCCATGACACAGAGAAGTTCCTGACATAGAGGAAGCCAGGACAAACACATTAAAATGTAATAAATAAATATTTGTTCTGTTTCTGGGTAATACTGAGCACACAGACAGGAGACTCCTTAAGTCCAGACCACCAAAACTTTTGTCAGTTAGCTGCCCAAGTTAATAAATGTAATATTGCAGCCCTACTTAAAGGGAGACATGACAGATTTATAGATTATGTATGGCACAGAGAGAGTGGACAGGCCCAGGATTATCCACTGAAGCTGAAAGGTGGCAGATTCAGGACAGGCAAGAGGAAGTATTTCTTTACATGGCGCACAGTTAATTTGTGGAACTCGCTACCACAGGATGTGGTCATGGCCACTAACTTGGAAGGTTTTAAAAGAGGAGAGGACAAATTCATGGAGGACTAGGCTACCAGTGGCTACTAATCATTATAGGTTAGCTACCACTTCCAGTACGAGAGGTAGTCTATGTCTGCTCAGATCAGTTCCTGGGGAGCACAGGCAGGTTGATGCTGTTTGTGAGCTTCCCAAAGGCAACTGGTTGGCCACTGTGTGAATATAATTCTGGACTACGTGGGCACTTGGACTGATCCAGCATGGAACTTCTTATGTTCCCTCCAAACAGGGAAACTGTATTTCAAATAATGGTGCATTCTCAAAGAGTTACAGACCTATAATTAGATCAAGCAGTTCCCAGGGTGTACTTAATGTCGTATTTCTGCAGGTACAAGGATGTCTGCCCAGGTGCATGACTTCTGTGTTTCTCCCCATCCCACAGCAACCTGAAATAGTCTCAAAGATGTTTTGGGGACCATTTCAGGATGCCACAGGAGGCGGGAGCAGCAAAAGTTGCACTCTCCATGCAGAAATCCTTGTGCCTGCACAAATGGGGTGCTGGGTCCACCCCACTGCCTCTCTGGTTATCGTCTCCCTCATGACGCATAAGGCTGCCTTATACTGAATCAGACCACTGGTCCATCAAAGCCCATATTTATTTATTTATTTAAATTTATAACCCGCCCTCCCCGCGAACGGGCTCAGGGTGGTGTACAGATGGGGCCAATGCCCAATACATAAAACTTTAAAACTGCATTTAAAAACATTCAATATAACTTAAGTGCTCGCCATAATATCTAACAAGGGAACAGATGACGTCATCAGGATAGTATCCTTAGTGGCCACAGCTCCACGCAGTACCACCATTTTAGCGCTCACCGCGAGTTGGTAATAAAAGGCTAGGACAGATAGTAATCGTCGTAGACAGACGGTAACAGTCGTGGCGGCTCCTACTCAAACGCCTGGCGGAAGAGCTCCGTCTTACAGGCCCTGCGGAACTGTGCAAGGTCCCGTAGGGCCCGAATGGGAGCTCCGGACCCTGGCCATCTAGGGCTTTAAAGGTAAGAACCAGCACTTTGAAGCGAATCCGGTATGCTATCGGCAGCCAGTGCAGTGCTTTCAGCACAGGCTGGATGTGTGCCTCCCTAGGAAGGCCCATCAACAGCCAGGCTGCAGCGTTCTGCAACAGCTGCAGCTTCCGGATTTGCGACAAAGGCAGCCCCATGTAGAGAGCGTTACAATGGTCTAGCCTTGAGGTGACTGTCGCATGGATCACTGTGGCTAGGCCGTCGCAGTTGAGAAAGGAAACCAACTGCCGAGCCAGCCGAAGATGGTAAAAGGCCGCTTTGGCAGTGGCTGCTACCTGGGCCTCCATGGATAATGTGGAGTCCAGGAGCACCCCCAAACTCCTAACCTCCGATGCTGGCATACTGCCCACTCAGACTGGCAGCGGTTTTCTGGGATCTCAGACAGAGGTCTTTCACTTCACATACTACCTAATCCTCTTAACTGGAGATGCCAAGGATTGAACCTGGGACTTACTGCATGCCAAACCAATGCTCCTATACTGAGCCCCAGCCCCTCCCTCTCACAACCTTCTTCAGCCCCTCACATTTCTACTCTCACCATTTTCTTTCGTTCTGACCTCTTAAGGAACATTTGAGCAGCCACCACTCATGTTCCCAAATGGAAGCTGTAGGGCTGGGCAACAGAACCCCTCTTCTTGAACTGATGCCTGGGTAGCGTTACCACTGAGCAATTCCATCTCTCTCTTATCTGGCACAGTTTATTGGCTCTCATCCATCCAGCTATCTTCTCTACATATTGGTCCAGAACCTCCACAGACCCACCTCACTCACCCGTCAAGGAGAAAGAGAGCTGAATGTCACCCAGCTACTGGTGACACCTCACTTCAAACCCCCAGATGATCTCTTCCAGTGGTCTCGTATAGATGCTAAGCTGCACAGAGAAGACCAATCCTTGCCATGGGGCTGAGCGGCAGTCCCCCAGAACCGCTTTCTGAAAGAGGCCAGCCAGATAGGAGCAGGTGCCCACCCCAAGACTAGGCCCATAGCCAAGGTGGGGCATTTGGGGGCAGAGCCCCAACACCGACGAGCCTTGCCCCGTCACCTGAGGATGCCAGACATCCCCACCCCCAGTGCGCCTAGCCCCACAGCGGTGGCGAGGCTGGAGAAAGAAAGGGAAGCCGCCCTGCAGCTTCTGGTTAGTTTCACTCCCTACCCATCAGCTGTTAGGCTTAACAAGCTGTGAGCCCTGGAATCAAACTGACTGGAAGAGGCAGGGCAGCTTTCCTTCCCTTCCCCAGTCTCCATGAAGCTTGGGGGGGGGGGCGACTGGGGAAGGAAAGAGAGAGAGAAGGCATGCCATCATCGTCATCCCCTTCCGCTGCCCGAGCACCTCAGCCCCTGAACAAGTTCCCTGGTGTGCGCCTCATCCCAGTGAGGTGCAAATGAGAGGAAGCAAAACCGCTTTCCCAAGGAACCACAGGCTGGAGAAATCATTTGAAAAAGAGGCACGGGGGCCTATAATAATTGTGTGCCGTCAAGCTGAAACTGACTTTCGGCAGCTATGATTCATGTTTGGAGAGCTGCTGCAAACAATTCATGATTTCTTTAAAGCAAGGAAAAAAGATTGGGATGGGTGGGGGTGGGTTGATGAGCCACAATTTCTTGTTCGAAGAGCTGCTACAAAGTAAATCATAATTTTTTTAAAGCAGCCAAAAAGTCCAGTTTTCATTTGATGGCTGCATCAAAACGGGTGGTGGTGGTGGTGAAGAGCTACAAATACAATTCAGGTTAGAAGAGCTGCAATTCATGTTTCTCTTATTTCATTGTTCATTTGATGTTGTGTCCGCCCCAGAAAAAACAAATATGACCCACAAAAAATCCTGGCTAGTGGCCTGCCCAAGACTCAACCAGCTGCTCCAGAATGACACCACAGGTGAGGGTACTGAACACCACTGATAAGTCCAGAATGACCAGAGCGCGCTCCCTCTGTCACTCTCACAGGGAAGATAGCCACAGTCAAGGCCTCCAAGGCAGTTTCCATTCCAAACCCAGGCCTAAATCTTTATTGAATTGGGTCTGGGCAAGCTGTTTCCTCCAGAATAAAGCTGTAGCCACGGCATGCTTGATCATGTTGCCCAAGAGATGAGTGCTGGAGCAGTTATTGAGGTTACTGGGTTCAGGGATGCCTTCTTCAGGAGCGATTTCATGACCACCTCCTTCAAGGGAGGGGGGGGGATGGCACCATTCTCTCTTTAAAGAATGCATTCAAAAGCCTCCTGGATCTATCTGAATAGCCCAATCGGGGCCAAAATTATCAGCTAAGAGGGGCAAGGGTAGAGGCTAGATGTGACGGGACACATACTTAGAAGCAGCCTGTGCAGCAGGCCTCACCAGCTGACAGTCTTCCCCACAACCATATGGTACTCTGACATCAACCTGAAATGTGATTGGATTACTTGCAGCGTACAAGTCATTGCAAACAAACTATTTTGTCTGCACACTCCTCTCAAACGACTCGCAGGGGGCCCTGTATGTTATTGCAGTCTACACCCTTACAGGCCTGAGATGCAATTTCCCCCCTTACAATGTTGAAAACCACCACTGGGTGGCATCCCTCACATCCAATAATGGTGGGAAAATGAGCCAGCTTTGCTGCCATTGCTGCTGCACAGTGGACATGATAACATGCACTGACCTCTCTTTGGTCATGTGCACCCCGTTTTCCTCCATTTGTATTCTGTAGGTCCTGATGATTCATTTCTCTGGGCTCCTTAGTAAAACTACGAGTATTCTGAACTGCACAGGAGGAGAGAGGGCACTTGGGGGTGATTGTGTCCATCACCTGGGTCATTTTGCACTCCATAAATCAACCAGGGCCTTGCTAACTGGAAAATCCCCTGCAGACATCAGGAAACCTTCCAGATATATTAGCCTCTCAGTGCAGACCATCTTAAAGGGACCCCTAACCCTTGTGGAAGTTCTGTGAGTCTAAACTTCACCGGGTAATGCCCAATCCATAAAGAAGGGCAGAGTAGAAAACTCCACCCTTACTGATCCATGCACCTTGTCCCCCTTGAAAACCAGGGTGAGCATATGCCCCGCTTATGTGTGTATGGACCAGAAAGTTCTGGGGATAGCCTCACAGTTGTCATGGGGGAAATGAACTCCTGATCCACTTTCATAAGGGGAGCCTGGATGTTGTAGTCTTTGAGGAACACAAGTCTTAGGATCCTCAATACCCAACCTGAAATTTCCTGTCACCTCAGGCAGGATGATGGACAACACGCAGGCAATACACCAACAGATTCTGGATTTGGCATGGAGTCCCCAGCATGAGATGCAAGAAACCCAAGTGAGGACCTTTGGCTGACAAAAGCACCCGGTGAGAGGGCTTCCGGTCGGGGAAAAATGGCGATTTGACACACCCCGTAATTGCTCAGGGTGGACGAGGGCTCCTTTCAGCAGTTTGGGCAGTTTATCGGCCCAACGCAGCATCCCCCAGGCAGGGGGATTGACAGGCAAGCATCAAGACCCAAGAGAGAGTTGAGATTGGTGTGATTAAGTCTCGGAGAAGGCTTGTATTACACTTTGATCCCCTCTCCCAAAGTGGGCGTTGTATTCAGTACTAAAGGAGCTCATTGCTCACCGAGTCCAGCCTGATACCGCACCAGGAAACCCATTGAGGACATCTGGTAGAGATCTATTCTTCCTTCTCCCAGACACGTCTCTGTAACATGCCAGTTTCCTTGCTGATTTATTACAATCTGTTAATTGCTGATTTATTATAAACCAACCTGGCATTCGGGAGCAGGACTTTTAGGCTTGATGTGCGGCCGGCAGGTTAATCGGGGTCCTTTTGGTTAAGACAGAAACTGGAAACAGTGAGGGGGCGTAACCAATGTTCCCTCTAAGCTGTGGAGTCTTGTGAGCAAAACTTTTACTTTGTGAGCTACTGGCACTAAAGTTGTGAGTGAGCAATTTGGCTGCTGCATAAATTAGTTTGCTCTGGAGCCATCCTTCCTGAGCTAAAACAAAAATCTGTGAGCTGGAGGCTAAAAATCTGTGTGCTAGCTCACACTAACTCAGCTTAGAGGGAACACTGGGTGTAACCCTCTTGACCCCTCCTGCCCTTTACCAGGCCTGGCACTTTCTCACCCCATCTCCCTCTGATCATCAGTACCTCAATGGAGGTACCTCTCCCCTCTCTATCACATACAAAGTTAAGAAACCAAAATACTAATGCAGGGTAGCTGCTGAACAGGACAAACACCTCTCCCCCCACCCCCAGCAGAAACGAAAAAAGAAAGCACAGCTGCACCCCACTCACACTCCCGTTTCCATCCTGATGGCTCACAGGAAAGATTAACGCTAACACGAAAGGGATGGTACTCCTACAAGTATTTTCACTTTGGAACTGCAAAGTGGGCATAACAGAAGTGCAGACAATGCAAGGGAAATCCTCGGAGTGTTCTCAGGGCTTCAAAACATGTTAAGCTTGTGTGCAAGTAATTTGCCACTTGAGCTATTAAAAAAAACACCAGACTGGGAAGGGAAGGACACCTGGGAGGGTCTGTGTGGCTTCTGTGACCAAAGGTGACAAGCTTATCTGGAGATGTCAATAGGTTAACAATTCTCAGACAGTCTTATTAACAGGGAGTCTACAAATGCTGTTGCCAATGGCGACCGTCCCCCCCCTTCCATGGACAAAGGTCACTTCTCCTCCCTTGATTTCCCCAATGAGACCAGGCACTGGGGGAGTAGAAAGAGGGATTTGTGTTGCTTCATTTCCACAGCTCTGCAAGAAGCAAGAGTACAACTCCCACAAGTCCTCTATGCATTCCAGAGGACTTATGGGAGGGGGAAGGAGTCTTATTTCACATGGTGGCACTGAATTGGGGGAAAGACAAGTCCTCCTTGTTGGGTTCTGCTTCTACAAAGCCCTGTGCAAATTAACGGGAGTGGAACCTTCCTCCTTAGGGATCTCTGTATACAAGAGCATTGGGTAGAGGGAAGGGGTGGCTGACAGCCCCAAATAATGGCTAGCTATTCAATGACCTGGCCTGGATAGTCCAGGCTAGCCTGATCTCATCAGACACTAAGCAGGGCCAGCCCTGACTAGTATTTGGAAGGGAGACCTGCAGGGAATACCAGGGTCATGATGCAGAGGCAGGCAATAGCAAACGCCTCTGTACATCTCTTGCCTTGAAAACCCCACAGGGTGGTCATAAGTCAGCCGTGACTCGAAGCCACAAAACAGCAATACTCAAAGAAGCAAAGATTTGCAGATCTCTGGTTGCATGCCCAGCACCCCAGAGAGTGTTCAGAATAACAGACGAGCTGATGGAGCTGGTCCATGCCCTTTTTCTACGTACCCGGATGATCCTGGCAGCCTCCAACAATATCGTGCTCCGTTCCATGCCTGACTTCTGACTCCATATTTTAAATGCGGCCTGTGCGCTCTGCACAGCTAGATTCACCTCCTTCTCACCAGAGCAGAGAAACTTGCCAATGACACGGCCTAAGGAAGAAGAAGAAAGGAATTCAGATTCTGTAGCGTGATCTGCATTTGGTTCCCTCTAGCAGGAGGCCTCTATTCCTATGGGTTCTTATTACCCTGTCAGTAGGGAGATGCAGACTGATATAAATTAAGCGGTTTATTGGAAGGCACTGCTGCATAATACACCACAACAGCAAATTGCAAACGGAAAACTGAATCAAAGGCACGATACAGAAATACGTATGAAAAAGGCATGGATATAAAACCATCAGAAAGAAAGTCTGCCTCTTCCTACTGACAGTCACGTACCTAGTGGATGAAAAGAACCAACAGAGCAGGGATCGCCAACCTCTTTGAGCACGAGGACACCTTTGGAATTCTGATACAGGGTGGCAGGTGCAGCTACAAAACGCCTTGCCTCCTGAGATACAGCCAGCCACAAAATTTCAGGGACTTGAGGTTATAACATGACTCTAATAGTAATTTCAGGCAGAAGCTGTGCTTGACAGCAAACCTTTTTGAATGGTTTAAGGATTTTATGGGGGGCTTACATACGGCTTACTTTCAGTCATGTAGTGATGCTGTGGCAGCTGTAGCCAAACTGATTTTAAAAAAAATCTGCAAAGCCAATCAGATCTCCAATTGCCAATCAGACGTCCTGCTGGGTAAGAGTCCCACCTGTCCCCACCCACATTTATAAAAAGCTGGCAGGCGCCTAGAAAAGTATTGGTGGGTAGAGGCAGAGGTCTCCTGCCTAGAGGTACTGAATTCACATGATCTACCATGGTTCTATTACAAGAACCACTCACAGAAACTGAGCCCACATGAACTGTGTTTTGGGTCTCTGGCCTTTCACAGCTCTCCGGTACAAAAACAACTGTGACAGCTATTCCTGTCATCTCTGAATTCTCCTTTGCGGTTTTTTAAAATGTCAAAGAGAAGGAGGAAAGATCTCGATACAGCTCAGGGATATGTCTACTTAAAGGTTCTTTGCCAAGATAATTCAAATACAGTGATTACAAAAACCAGAACTCTCCAACTTGTACGCATCATGCAAAAGAGTTCCCTCAAGTATTTTTATTGTCTTGCATGGAGTGTTCCATTCATGGCCACACCCAATAAAAACCTGATTCTGCAGTTGCTTTGGTTTTATATATTCCACCAGGCATTACACTTCTGAGTGTATCTTTCTGAATGTAAATAGCTAGAAAAATGGAAGGGGGGATTGAGGACACATGATGTTCTCAGGAACTTTGAGGCCAATATAATATTTTATGCCTTTTCTACACTTCTGTGAAATTTCAGTGCATACAAAGCACTTTCCCTGCTTAATCTATTTCACCCCATACAGTGAAGAATATGAAGGAACAGTCATTTCTTCTGTAAAGGCAAGACATAGCTAATGTGGGAAAATGGTAATTCACTGGCCTTGGGGTTGTTTTTTTTACACAAACCTGCCTAAACAAATGTCAGCATCACAACTCTTGCCACTACTCTCTTGCATCTCAGGTCTTGGAAGGAGATAAAGTTTTTCTCCTAACAATCAGGCAAGTACAATGTCCTATTATAAAGAAAAGATAAGAAATGATACCCACTGATAAGCTGCTTCCAAGGCCAGAAGACTATGGGGGAATTCTTTCCAATTTAAACAAATCTAAGCCCAGCAATAATTTCTGAGCAATACAAGTATTGCCTAATCACCACATAGATGCAACACAAAGTCCTGCAGTGGATTCCTAAGGTGTGATTCTGCCAAGGAAGGATGGCTTCCATACACCTGTACCTTTGGCTACCCTCTCCCTGGACTCCAGATCCTAAGCAAGTCCCACACGGAGGTATAAATAAAGAAATAAATAGTTACCTGTTGCTGGCTCATACACTTCTTCGAAGTGGTTCCCATCCGCAGGCTGGACACGGGTTCCACCTCGGTAGTTGAGGGGTTCCTGCAACTCGTACGTGCCAGTCACGGAGCTCATTGCAGCAAAACCGAATAGACGAGGTAAGCCAGGTAGCAGCGACTTGGAACCTGGAAGCATTCGAGGACCGACAGGCAGGACCAAGGCTGGGGCAGAAAGGAAGGCCTATGAGTACTTTCTTGGATTCTAGCACGATTTGAGACCTGCATGCATACGCCTCTGTCACCACTAAGCTGTCTTATTCTGGTCCAGTTATACACACCCCTTTCACATGGGGACTTAAATGAGAGACTTGCGTGTGTACTTTAAAACTATGTCGTACATAAAGCCATCAAGGTCAGTATGGTCTACTCAGACTGGCAGTGGCTCTCCAGTGTCTCAGTCTGACATCTTTCACATCACCTTCTACCTGATTCCTTTAACAGGAGATGCTGGGGACTGAACCTCGAACCTTCTGCATGCAAAGCAGAGGTTCTTCCACTGAGCTCCAACCACACAAATCCCTCCACAACACACAATCCTGTTAGAGGCAAGAAATATATTTTTGCTAAATTTGGGACAGAAGCTCCCCTGCCTCCAACACTTTCCTAAACTATTGGCAATTATGCAATCTTTCCCTCTTTGTGCTGTGTTTCCAACATGCTCCAGTGATAGGAGGCCGGTTATGATCCTCTTATGATATGGAATGAAGAGAAAGTAAAAGAACACGGCAATGGTTTCTAAACTTGCCCAGCAGGTCGAACATCCTGCAAGCAAATCCTGGAGGCCAGCAGGAGGGAGATTAACGCAAAGACAGGCTGGACAGAAGAAAATAACAGAAGCTCTGCTGCATCAAACAAGTCATTCATCTAGTCCAGCACCCTGCTTTCCACAGTCACCTGGGAAGTGTGCAAGCAGGAGCACAGAGGCCAAAGCCTCCCCCACTGTTAGCCCCCAGCACAAAAAATTCCAGGGGCACACACTGCCTCTCAACATGGAGACCCCCATTCAGCCATCTTTACTTTAATGATACTGCTCTCACAGCCAATTAGGCTCTGAACAGTGTCACAGTGAGACTAAAAAAAAAAGAGAGAAGGAAATTTATTTAATACATGTGTCTATATAATGTAAAATTGAATGAGCCAGTTTGGTGTGGTGGTTAAGTGCACGGACTCTAACCTGGGAGAACTGGGTTTGGTTCCCCACTCCTCCACCTGCAGCACCTGCTGGGTGACCTTGGGCAAGCCATAGTTCTGTCAGAGCTGTTCCTGAAAAAGAACAGTTTCTGTCAGAGCTCTCTCCGCCCCACCTATCTCACAGGGTGTCTGCTGTGGGGAGGGGAAGGAATTTGTAAGCCGCTCTGAGACTCCTCGGGTGGTCAGGGAGAAATCCAATCTCTTCTTCTCTCTTCTAATGATTTTAAATCTTAATTGACTGAGAAAAGAACTTGGCGACTGCCAATGTAATAATAAAACCCACCCCTGCCAAAAGAAACCTCAAATTATCCAGTTCACACCTAGAGTCCTAAATATAGGGTTTTATCCAGCCACCTCTTCCCATCCAGCCATCACAGCTATTGGTAAATTCAGAGAAGGAAAGGTCTATTTCCCCTTTTAAAGTCACCTCGTCTCCCAGCAATCACAACCAACCAAGGATATCAATACTGCGTGTTTTATTCCTGCATATACACAGAAGCTCCCTGACCTGTATGGCCCAGGCTAGCCTGAACTCATCAGATCTTGAAAGCTAAGCAAGGTCAGCCCTGGTTAGTACTTGACTAGGATACCAAGGAGGTCCAGTGCTGCTATGCAGATGCAAGCTATGGCAAAACCACCTCTCTGAACATGTGTTGCCCTGAAAACCCTGAAGGCTTGCCATAAGTCGGCTGTGATTTGAGGGCACTTTCTACCACCATGTGCACAGGAGCAGGAAAATCCACCCCAGCTCTGGGAGCGGCAGCTGCCAGGGTGGAAGCGAGTGGGGACAGGGTCTGCATGCCTCCTCCCCTCAGAGATCGCTGCCACCTCTGCCCCTTCATCCCAGAAGGGGCCACAGACACAAGCAGACTCTGGCTGGGCCCCTTTGTGGCTTCCTCCCCAGCGGAGTTGTGTCGCAACCGGGAACTGAAAAGGCTGCAAGGAAGGGAGGGAGAGAAGCAGCGCTCTCCCCTAACTCCAGGATTGCCCTTCAAGTTAGGAAAAGGAAGGCTCTTCCTTTGCTCTGTTTAAAGGGAAAAGCTGCAGGAGTTTCGTGCAGTGTTTGGGATATTGTGTGGAAGCTCTCCCCCCAAGAGGGGGCATGCTGTGTTCCACCCACGGGAAAAAAATCCCAACATGGAGGCAGCTTATGTGTTGTGTGAAACCGTCGGTCTGTCCTGAATGCCCCTTGAGTTTTACTTCAGGGCTTCGAATATAACGGAGATGAAACTCTGTCTCTCCCTCCTTTTTTATAAAGTATGAGCAGTTCATGATAAAGTAATGCTGCGGAACGAGCATTCCCAGCCCCGCAAGCTGCCTGGATGGCAGCCCCTCTACATGGGGCCCAAGCGTAACAAAATAAACATGGCTTTTGAAGAGCTCTTGCATAACTCACTGCATCTAATCAGAAATGCAATAACCTTTGCTTGTGCTTTTCAACAAAATTTGGTTAGCAATACTGTCATTTCTAGCCATTCACTCTAAGAAAAAACAAGTCTGTTCTGTCTTCTACATGACAGCGTTTCAGATATTTGAAGACAGCAATCACGTCTTCCCTTAGGGCCAAACTAAAGACTTTTAACGAGACAAGTCTGGGTTTTCCGACTCACTTTCCCCACAGCAACTGCAGGGAAAAAAAATCATTTTAGGGTCCCAATTCCGCTCAGGACTGCAACGTGTGGGGAGAAGGGGCTACTGCCCCCCCCCGCTGTTTTTCTGAGCTGAAATGGTTCTGGATGGAGTTAAAGCACATATCTCCCCCCAGAGCCATTTTGGCTCAAGAAACAGCACTAAGGTGGAGGCATGATCCTGAACCAAACTGGGCCCCTGCAGACTTTAAAAATGATATTCTCTGCAGCCGATGCATATCTGCAGGGACCCAAGCCATTAAAAATGCCTGGGGTAGTTTGGCTCTTTAACCTCTTCTCAAACAAGAAGCTACCTTATACTGAAGTCAGACAGTGGTTCTACCAAGGTTAGTGTTGTCTCTGCTGACTGGTAGCAGCTCACTTTGAGGCCTTTATCAATCCATTTTCTTTTAAGCGGGAGATGCCAGGGATCGAGCACAGAATCTCTGACATTACATAAGAACATAAGAGAAGCCAAAGTTGGACCAGGCCAATGGACCATCCAGTCCAACACTCTGTCACACAGTGGCCCAAAACACCAGGTGCCATCAGGAGATCCACCAGTGGGGCCAGGGCACTAGAAGCCCTCCCATTGTTGCCCCCCCCAAGCACCAAGAATACAGTTCATCACATGCCCCAACCTGAGAGCCCCTATCTATACCTTGTGGCTAATAGCCACTGATGGACTTCTGCTCCATATGCTTATCTAATTCCCCCTTGAAGCCGTCCATGCTTGTAGCCGCCACCACCTCTTGTGGCAGTGAATTCCATGTGTTAATCACACTTTGGGTGAAGAAGTACCTCCTTTTATCTGTTCTACCCGACTGCTCAGCATGCTGTCCCACACAGCTTCAGGCAACCTTATACCAAATTGGACCAGTAGTCTATATGAAGGTCTGCATTGTCTGCTCTGTCTGGCAGCTGCAGCTCTCTAAGGTCCTAGGCAGAGATCTGTCACATCACCTACTTTCTGATCCCTTTACAAAGGGCGATGCCAGGGACTGAATCAGGCACCCCTTTGCGTCCAAATGAGATCCTCTGCCACTGAGCCCTGGCTAACCATGTCCACCTCTTTCAGCCTTTCCTCATTGGGCTTGGTCTGGTGCTCCCTGCACTGTCTCAGTCCCCCTCCCCCTCTAGACATGCTCTAGTTGGCCAACATTCCTCCTAAAACGCAGTTCCCCAAATGGGAGCCAAAGGTGGCCTGGCCAGTACAGAATAGAGTGGAAAGTTTTGGACACTGTGCTGGGGAGGGAGCAGATGGACGTCGCTCCCCCTACTGGTGAGGGAGGAATCCTGCACACAATGATCTGATGTTAAATAGAAAGAGTTCCTTCCCCCCTCCTGTTTAAGTTGTCAGTATACCACAAATAACTTTCATAGGCTGCGGTCACACGGCGCATTAGCCATGCTACTGAGACGGATGATAGGCGGATTTTCCGGGCGCGATCACACCGCAACATCTGGGAAGCGTAGAGCTCCCATGGCGAACCCAAGGCTTCCTGCCGAAGATGTGGAGTAAAAAACTAGTACATCCGAGGTACTAGTTTCTGGAAACCGCGGGGCAAGGGCTGGCGTCTGATCGCGTTTCCGGTGATAGTCCATGGCATCTGGCGCCCGTCCATGTCCCATCGCAAACAGGTGTTTTTTCCCCAAGTCTCCACAGGATGCGCACAAGCACCCAATGGCGCATGCGCAGGAAGAGGAAAGTGAAAGTTCCATTGCTCCGCAGAATCGCGCATGCCGTTGGTGAGATCGCGCCGCTTCTTTGCCGCACTGCAAGATCATCGTGTGATCACCACCTCGCCCCTACCCACGGGACCTCCACGGGACGTGTGATCCGGCGGCCACGCGTTATTTTGCTCTGGGCCAAACTGCCACGCTTCCCCCCGCATTTTACAGCCCGTGTGACCAGGACCATATATATACAAGGGAGGGCGGGCTAGGGTTACCAACAGCCTGGAGGCAAAAAGTTCTGCTCCTTCAATAGAGGGTTACTGGAATGTTATCTAACAGGCAATCTTATTTACCGCCATGCCATGAAACACTTCACCTGCCCATTTCCACACATAAAGGCTCTATTTAAGAGACAGAGCAATTTTTCCCCTCCAGGTTGCTGGCAACCCTAGGGCAGGCTTGCAAGCGCTACAGTTTCCTCCAAGAGTTCAGTAATCTGGAGAGCAGGAAAACTCAGGACCTCCAGGAAAACTCCACCTCCTTTCCCCCAGGAGGTTGGCAACCCAATTCCCCACCAGCTGCCACTTTGCCGGTGGCGGTCTCCCGCAATCACAACACATCCCCAGACTATAGAGATCCACTCCTATAGAGGAAATAACAGCTTGGGAGAGCCGACCTCACCAGAGTAGGAGAAACTAAAGTCCTACACTGGCATCACACAAACATGCTGAGCTCCCTCCCAAAATCCTACCCTCCAATCTCCAGGAATGTCCCAAGCTGGAGTTGGCAGCCTTACATCCCCCCCCCACGCAACCTAAGCTTAGGGAATTCGAGGCTGGGACACCCTGCAGGTGCAGCGTCTTCTAGGAATGGGAAATGCCTCAAGGAAGGGGACTGGGGGCCCCCCCCCCCCGGCCTATGGACGGTGCAGAGGGGGGCGTCTCGCCCCATTACCCCCCAGGACCAGCGGAAGAGGGTCTCCAAAAGGGGCCTCCTCACTCAGCCCGCGCACCCGCCCTCTCCCCTCACTCACAGGCTCGTCACCGCACTCGGGATGGGCTAATTCGGCCGCTTTCTCTTCGCCTCTGCCTCGACGCCACCTTTACCCGACGCCCGTTAGAAGGGGGGTCAAGGAACGCCCCCCGGCCACGCCGGCTGCCACGCATGCGCGGAGCGAGGGGACTCGGCGGCAGCTCATCCGAAAGTCGGGGAGGGGGAGGCGAGGGAGAAGATGGCTCCGCCCACATCTACCTGGAATGAGGGCGGAGGGGACATTTTCTTTCCTGATTGGTCGAGGGAGGGGAGGGGTGGCCAGCGATGACTCTTAGAGAGTGGGGTTGGCGCGCCCCCCGCCGACGGTTCTCGCCGCCTGGAAGCTCGGAAGAGGTCGGCGTTTGCCGTCTCTTGCAGCGCAATTAAAAGTCAATGCGCTTTTCCGGGAGTCGCGGGGCACTTTGCTCGGCGCCCTGTTTCTCGTAGTGCCCAACCAGTCGCCCTGGAGGACCAGAGAAGAGGGCACGCCGGAAGGCAAGGCCTCATGTCGCCGGTCGTCGCAAGGGTAGTCGAACGCTTCCTGCCTCGGGGCACTGGGCATAGATCCAGAGGAGTTAGCCGTGTGAGTCTATTGCTGCACAATAGTAAAGAACCCAATAGCACCTTTAAGACTAACAAACTTTATTGCAGCATAAAGCTTTCCAGAAACACAAACAATAAAGTTTGTTATTCTTAAAGGTGCTACTGGGCTTCTTACTATTCTGGACATGGAGGCTCCCTTTAGTCACCATGGCCAGCAGCCATTGATAAACCTCTCTTCCATAAACCTGTCTAAACTCCCCTCTAAAGCCACCTTAACTCGTGGCCTTCGCTGTAGCCACTAGGAGCAAATCCCACAATTTAATTACTTGTTGTGTGAAGCACTGTCCTTCATCTGTGGCCCTGTCCAGCAGCCTTTAAGCTCTAGTGTTAGGTGAGAAAATGTTCTGTTTTCTCCACCCCACTCATAATTTTATTTATTTATATCCTGCATTTCACCCCAATGGGGACCCAAAGCAGCTTACCCCATTCTCTGTTTTATCCTCATGCGACCACCCTGTGAGGTAAATTAGGCTGAGAGTATGTGACTGGCCCAAGGGCACACTGCAAGCTTCCATGGCACAAGCTGGAATGTGAATTTCCCAGATCCTAGTGCAACACTATGCACAATTTTCTCCACCCCATGCACAATTTTATAAACCTCTATCATATCACACACACACCCCAAGCTTTTTTCCTAAGCTGAAAAGCTCCAAACTCTTCAGCCTTTCCTCATAGGAAAAGTGCTCTAACCTCTCTTAAGCATCCTGGTTGCCCTCTTCCTATCTCTACAATGTCCTTTTTAAGGTACAGTGATCAGAACTGTACAGTGTTCCAAATGAAGCGGCATCATAGATCTATACAGGGCATTTCAATATTGTGTATGTGTAAATGCCATCAAATATGACAAGTCTATGAGTTAATGACCTCCAAAATGTTCTATCATTACCAGCCTTGCTCAGCTCTTGCAAATTTGGGGGACATTGAGTCAATCCATTTCATGTTGGGCCTTCCTCTTTTCCCACGGCCTTAAAGTTTTCCTAGCATTATTGTCTTTTCCAGTGACTCATCTTATAATGTGACTCAAGTAAGATAGCCTCAGTTTAGATCAAGATGGGTAGCTGTGTTAGTCTGTAGCAGCAGAAAAGAGCAAGAGTCCAGGAGCACCTTAAACACTAACAAAATTTGTGGCAGGGTATGAGCTTTTGTGAGTCATTGCTCACTTCTTCAGATACAGCTAGAATGTGAGTCCAATATGGCTGCCAACTTTGTTCTCATATAGATCTTAGCAACACCATCAGTGGACCCAACAATACCACCCATATTATCTCAGGTTCATACTCCTGCTCATACTCTAATATGATTTATGTCATCAGGTGTCAGCAATGCTCTTCCACCCTCTACATTGGGCATCTGGCCAGTCCCTACAACAAAGAATTAATGGACATACATCTGACATTAGAATCCATAATATTCAAAAACCCGTGGGGGAACATTCTAACCTTCCAGGACATCCAGTTGCTGACCTAAGAGTAGCAGTTCTCTTACAAAGGAATTTCAAAGGGAGATTAGAGAGACTACTGCATTACAACTGATAATGAAGCTCAAAAAATGCATCCACCTGGACTGAATTGAGACCCAGGTTTCCTGTCTCATTACCAATGCTGATTTATCCATGCCTACTACCGCTCTGCACATCACACCTAATCCAATCATGCCTGCTATTGTCATTCACCTGCTAATGTCATTAAACATCTGAAATCACTCCACTTTCCAATTTACAGGGCATTCTAGCTGTATCTGACAAAGTGAGCAGTGACTCACAAAAGCTCATGCCCTACCACAGATTTTGTTAGTCTTTAAGGTGCTACTGGACTCTTGCTCTTTTCTACAACCTCAGTTTAGTCATTTTAGCTTCTACAGAGTTCAGGCTTGATTTATTCTAAAACCCACATTAGTCTTTTTGGCAGTCTACTGTGGTATCTGTAAAAATCTCCCAAACACCACATTTCAAATGAATCAACTTTCTTCCTTGGCCAGCTTTCACACCCATACAAAGTAATGGGGAATACCATGGTATGAATTTCTTGATCTTTTGTAATTCCTTCATGGTTGCCTTTCCCAGTCTAAATCTTTCTTGGTTGTAGTCTCCCTTTTGGTTGATGATGGAGCCAAGGAATAATCTCTTTAACAATTTCAGTTTCTTCATTATCAACCTTAAGGTTGTGTAATTTCCCACAGTCATTACTCATTTTCCAGTAGTCATTTCAATATTAGTTGTTTTAGTTTCAGCTGCTTTCCTAGTACTCAGCATGAAGTCTACCTTTATCACTGTTGCCACACACCGTCAACATTTCCAGTGACCTATCCTTTTCAGTCTTAAGTTGCGGTCACATACACACTAAATAATCCACTTTCAGTGCGCTTTCCAACTGGATTTTACTGTGTGAACTGGCAAAATTCTGTTGAAAAGTGCATTGAAAGTGGATTTAGCGACTTCCGGTCTATGGCGACACGCAGGCAAATGCATCTCCCAGATGCCCCGGGGATGCAAATTGCACACCAGTGTATAGGAGGGGGTGTGACGGGTCATGACCCCCCCAAGAGCCTTGGTAAAAGGCTCCTAGCCATGGGGCTTTTGAGGGGCAACCTCTTCGACGGCGCGATGCCTGAGAATTGAGGCACTCCTCCGCCCTGAAGGTCCTGCCGCTGAGTAACCGAATGGTACGAGTGCTGCTGACCGGGACAAGCGTTGGAGATCGGGCGAAAACCCCCCGATGCTGAGCGAGGCTGGTTGGCCAACAACGAACTGTGAGTCGGGTTGAAGCGAGCATGAAGGATTTTAAAAGAAAGCTGCCCCCCATAAAGAGCGACGGAAAGCGAGCGGGGGAGGGGCCCCTCCCAAACTCATAAACGAAAACACGGAATAAAGAGGGGGGAGTGGAAAAATAAGCGTTTGGATCTGTTTTAAGAGACCTACCAGAGCGCAGACAAGCATTTTGGCGAATATCAGAGACTTTAGCAACTTTTTGAAAAGTAAACAAATCTTAAAAAATGGCGGGGAAGAAACCGGAGAAAGAAAAACTTTTGAAAGCAAAACTAGTGGGTAGTCCTCGAATGGAAGAGACCACTGAGCTTTCTAAAATGTTGGCAGATTCCTTGTGCCCTCTGCTGGATGAGATGACTAATATCAAGCAACAACTGTCAATAATTGGTCAGAGTTTGGCTTTACAGCAGCTACAATTGACTCAATCTTTAAAAGCAACGGAGCAAATGGGGGAGAAGGTGAAGGAAATGGATGCCAATACTAAAAAAGAAAAAGGTGCACAAGCTGGAAATGAAGCAAGCCATGGAAGAGTCACAACTTTTACAGCTGCAAATGGAGAAAGCCAATTTGGTCCTACAGTTCCAAGGGGTCCCGGAAATTAAAGGAGAGAATCTGAAGCAACGGCTGAGTGAAGCAATAGCCCCAATGACAGATTTGACAGCGGACTACCTCTACAGCGAGATGGATGTGGTCTATAGGTCCTATTCCTCATACATCAAGAAAAATAATCTGCCTGGGGAAATAGTAGTCAGATTCTCGAAGAGACATGTGAGAGACTCTATTTTGAAAGCAACTATGGGAACTCCTTTGAAAATTGGGGACAATAACATCAGGATTTAAAAAGATATCCCATTTGACATGACAGAAGAGAAAGAATTATAAAGAACTAATCCTTTTTCTACAAACAAATGGCATCAGTTACAGATGGCTAATCCCAGAAGGCGTCATGTTCAAACTTCATGATAAAAAAAGAAAAGATTGACTGTTCTTAAGGCACGTGATTTTCTGCAAACACAGCTCGGGGAACCAGCTGAGGATGAGAAGGAAGAAGAAAGCAAATCTGA
>NW_015172140.1:0-10569 GCF_001447785.1 Gekko japonicus | reverse complement strand
CTTGGGCCAGTCACAGTTCTCTCAAAGCTCTCTCAGCCACACATACCTCACAGGCAATGCTCCCTCTAAGCTGTGGAGTCTTGTGAGCAAAAATTCTACTTTGTGAGCTACTGGCACTAAAGTTGTGAGCGAGCAATTTGGCTACTGCGTAAATTAATTTGCTCTGGAGCCATCCTTCCTAAGTGAAGACAAAAAGGTGTGAGCCAAAGGCTAAAAAACTGTGGGCTGGCTCACACTAACTCAGCTTAGAGGGAACACTGCTCACAGGGTGTCTGCTGTGGGGATGGGAAGGTGATTGTAAGCCACTCTGAGACTCAGAGTGAAGAGCGGGATATAAATCCAACTCTTATTCTACTCTCAGGTTTGGTGATTGCTGAAGGGGTAGTTGTGCTAGTCTTTAAGGTTTCACTGGAGTTGACTAATGTTTATTTCAGCATGAACTCCGAGCAATGAAAGCTGATGCTGAAGTTAACGGTACTTTAGGGAACCCTTCTCCCCCATCCACCCTGTTGCCCGTCTGTGCAGTAAATGCCAGATCTAGATTCCGATGGAACCCTTAGCAAGATACTGCCCCCAGGTGCCTTTACCCTCTTACCTGAATAAGAAGGCAGGCAGTGGCTGCCGCTGTTCCTTATTGCCCTTTACCTGGGCCAAGGTAAACAAGCAGAAGCAGTGCTCGTTTCCACCTGGTCTCCCTCTGAGCAGCATGGAGAATCAGACAGTGCGTTCTGAATCCTCTACCGAAATTAACCAACCTGAGAGTCACCGTCAGCCCAGGGGACTTTCCTCTGGGAACCAGCCATAAAGGAGGCTTTGCTGGTGGGAGTCCAGAGGTGAGCTTTTTCTGCTGCTGCCTGCTCCGACTGCAGAAGCCCCTCTTTCAGAAGCCAAGAACAGCTACTTCCTTAAAAGCCATGCAGATGGGTATGAAGACCTGTCTTTTCTGGAGGACTTGACTTGATTTATATCTCACCTTCTCTCCCTGGTGGGGAGCCCAATGCTGCTTATATCCCACTCCTCTCCATTTTATCTTCACAACCACGTGGTGAGGTAGGTTAAGCTGAAACCAAACCATGAGACCGACCCAAGATCACCCAGTGTGTGTGTGTGTTCAAACCTCGGTCTTCCAGATCCTACTCCAACACTCTAGTCACTACACCACCATGCTTCCAAAAAGCATTCTGTGCAATACTGAGTAATGGCACTGCGAAGTGGAAGTGGAAACTGACATCTGGATTTGCTGTTAGGTGGGTGTTTTTGAAACAGCTTCCCTTTTGATTTTATTCTATTTACTGAGAATTTGCTGCAAACCACCTCCAGGGGCTTTTCTGGTCAAAAGATGGGTCTGTAAACAATAAAACAGAAACTCTTCCTGGAGGAGAGGCAGACAGCTGCAGATTCCATTTCTGCTAATGCACGGGGAATTGGAAAGCCCCAAAGCCCCATTTACTCAAAAGGAAGGAGAGCTGCTGAGCAAAGGAAGGAGCAGGAACCTCAACAAGGCTGCTGAGCCAGCAGGAAAGCTGCCCAAGTCAGTCACAACAGAAGCTTCAGGAAAGCACCAAGAAGTTGGTCGGAAAACACACTCTCACCAGCGGCTTTCAAGCAGCAGCTGACTTTTAGATCCAGCTTTCCACCTGCTACCCTGCAGGGGGCGCCAGGAAACAATGAACTTGAACATAAGAACATAAGATGTTGGATCAGGCGAAAGGCCCATCTAGTCCAACACTCTGTGTCACACAGTGGCCAGAAATACCAGGTGCCATCAGGAGGTCCACCAGTGGGGACAGGACATTAGAAGCCCTCCCACTGTTGACCCCCCCAAGCACCAAGAAGACAGAGCATCACTTGCCCCAGAGCCCCTATCTATACCTTGTGGCGAATAATTGAAAATTTAGTAGGACTCTCCAGTTTTAGGGAGATCTAGCCATTGTCCTCAAGAGGCACATTTACAAACTTGAAAGGAGAAGCAAAGTGCTGCTGACACTTCAGAGGGGGAAGGAGGTTAGCTATCCCAAAGACTGGATTTCTCATGGGGGCACTGCAGGATTTAACACGAGTCGCTGCGGACACTTGCTCCCCCAACTAGGAAGCAGTGGCCCTGATTGCACAGATGTTGTGTGTACTGAATTCATGAATGCAACATAGATGCCGGCCCCAGGAAAGCCCAATGCGATACCAGCCAGTGTGGGATGAAAGTCCTGCTCAGAGTACCATTTCCGCACAGAAGCGTGAGCCAGGTCAGTACGACATCATGAAGACGGATGACATGCATCTTTTTTTTTAATTTTCACCCCGAGAAGGGTATTACAATGAGATTCTTCTAAGAGGGAACTTCACCGCTGGAACCTCTGCCAACGTTTCCCAAACACATTCCAGCAGGAAGTGCTGAGGATCAGGGCCCCCACCCCAAAGTCTTTAAAACACACGCGATCACCTGAAGCCATCCAGGTGTGGTGTTTAGAAAGTCTTCTGCACAGTCTGAGCCTTGTGCAAGGCCATCAGGATCCTCTTCCCTTTTCTCTTCGGCTGACGAGACACGACAGGAATTATTTCTCAGACTTCAGGAGAACTTCCCGGCTTGAGGCGGTGGGCCGAGGAATCCCCCCGCCTGCTTGGTGGCGGCTCGGGAAGGAGCCAAGCCCAGCAGCTTCTGGATGTTCTGTCAAGAAGCAGACATATGAGAAGTGAGCGCGCTGCTTGGTGCGATTAGACAACGGCTATGTCAAAAATACCATGCCACGAAAAGTCTGCCTAGAAAGCAGAGGTGTAGTCCACCTTACCCATAACTGCTTGAGAGGAAATCAAAACAATTCAATTGGCTTTATTTATGCAAGGAGGAGGCAGAATGCAGCAAGATCAATGAACGCTGCAAATGCAGAAGTCAACAGGAAGGGATTGTCCCAAATATGCCCACATTGGGAGGTTTCACAGCAGCTGAATTAAGCCCCAACTCAGTTCCCACTGGAGGAACAGCAGTGTCAGGGGGAGGCATTGGCCATTTTAGCCTTCCCTGGCCAAAATGACCAAGAGTTTTGTGCCACCTTAAAAGAGCAGTTTATTGTGATGTAAGTTTAGGCAGAGCCCACCTTCCATCAGATGCACAAAGCGTTACATTCATTCAGCAGTGCCAGGCATCGCCCCATGGATGCTAGAACTCACAGAACAGAGCCGAATGTCAAGAAACAAACGCACAATTCTCTGTTTGCCTCACAGGATGAAAAATGAGACTAAAATAAGACCCCCTGTCTCCCGCAATACATGCTCCTGATCTCCACAGGAGGACAGAATAAAAAGCTGGTAAATTGATGATCAATTTGTTAATAAAGAGGAGCTTGGATCCAACAGAGCATTTCTATGGATGGCTTTCTTGCGTCCCCTCTGCTGATGCAGCCAAAAAGCCCACATCCATGCTGCTCCTACCTAGAGGCCATGAAAACTGGGAGACTGAACTCTGGCCCTGGTACTAGAGAGGCCTGGATCCACACAGCTTCTTCTCCCCTCCCAGAGATGATCTTGTACGAAGCATCTGCCCTTAACTCTGGGCCGGTAACAGTTTTCGCCAGCAGCACAAGCCCACGATAAGTGCCAGTGCCTTGCTTGTCGTGAGATGAAAATTAATTAATTAATTAATTCATAATTAGCAAAGTCAGAGAAAAAGTGAAGAAGGCCATGAAAACCGGGAGACTGAACTCTGGCCCTGGTACTAGAGAGGCCTGGATCCACACAGCTTCGTCTCCCCTCCCAGAGATGATCTTGTACGAAGCATCTGCCCTTAACTCTGGGCCGGTAATAGTTTTCGCCAGCAGCACAAGCCCATAAGTGCCAGTGCCCTGCTTGTCCTGAGATGAAAATTCATTCATTCATAATTAGCAAAGCCAGAGAAAAAGTGAAGAGCTTGCTAAGGAATGTACAGGGGTGGGTAGCAGGGCAGCAAGCCACTTTCTCCCTGATGCTCATTTGCGAGAGAAGGGGCTTTGCTCAAGATCACCCAAGAGCAGTCCATGAGCTTGGCTTTTTGGGATTTGCATTTGGACTGGTATGGCTGTCAACAGCTTCTTCAAGATCATCCGGTCCCTTCTGTTAAGGGGGGGGAAGGGGGATCACCCCGAGAGCCAAGTTGTTTTTAATCAAGAAGGCTGATGCATGCAACATCTGGCAGCAAGCCACTTTCTCCCTGATGCTCATTTGCGAGAGAAGGGGCTTTGCTCAAGATCACCCAAGAACACAGTCCATGAGCTTGGCTTTTTGGGATTTGCATTTGGACTGGTATGGCTGTCAACAGCTTCTTCAAGATCATCTGGTCCTTTCTGTTAAGGGGGGGAAGGGGGATCACCCTGAGAGCCGTTGTTTTTAATCAAGAAGGCTGGTGCCCAGGGTGGGGGAAGGAGAGAGAGAGAGAGAGATAAAAAACGGGAGCGGATGTGCATCTTTCACACCCAGCACAGATGTTAAGTCAACTTTCCCAGCCACTTCAGGGCTCCCGTGCAGCACTTCACACCCTCAACAGGAAGGCAGGAAGAGCTCAGAGATGGGACTGACGCGCGAGGGGGAGATGGAAACGGCACAGAGGAAGTTGCTCCGCCGTAGGGGAGATTATTTCAGGCCACATCAGCCTTGGGTCAGAAGCAAGTGGAATTCTAGCCAAAGCCCTGAGCGTTTCCTCTACCTCAGAACATCCAAGGCCAAAGCAGCCAAGAGCAGCAGGGCTCATTTGTCAAAGGTCACCAGGGGCCATGGCTTCCAACACCCTTCCCGAAGCATTCTCCTTGCAAACACACTCTCAAGGACAACAGTCTTATTTTGCTACCTTTGCCCTCCTAGGTGTTCTCGCTGGTCCAGGCTCTTTCTGAGCATTACACAGCCTCGCATCTGTTTCCCAGCCACATCCACAGATTGCTTCCCATAAGCTAACTGCACCTCATTGACCTCTTCCTTTTCTTGAAGGAAAGAGAGACACGTGATCCGCCGTTAACCTGCCAGCAGCTTTCCAGCTTCGGAAAGACAACAAATTCCTGCCACCAGCTGAACGGAAGCAAGTGCTGGGACAAGTCTTATGCAGAACACTGCTGGATCTCTCCGATCTGAAAAAAGCCCATAATAAATGCATCGACAGCCATCAACACTACATCCACTGGTGTATAGTCTTAGCGTGATGCAGAACTAACCCACTCCTACAGGGCAAAGGAAAGGGAATACTTGAATGCCCTACATTGCCCTTAGGTTATGGGATAGACAAGCCTAGAAATTTAAATCTGAGCCTTCTGCAGTTGTATCAACTTGTGTTGCTGTTAATAAAGGTATTATTTTACCAAAGGAGGAAACTCTCTGGGCAGAGATGTTTCTAAAGCCATGTGGCCTACTTCTCAGCTGAGTGATGGATCCTGTACATCCCACGTCATCCTAGTTCCAAATCTCCCTGCTACCCTTCACTTAGGACCTAACAAAGCTGCAGTTTTAACACTGCAAAAATGGTCTCGTCGTATACTGGGCTCAGGCTATTTGAGTCTCACACCCATGAACAAGGGGGGGGGGTGTTTCCAGGCATCACTGAGTTTCCACCCTCCAGGGACTTTTGGTCCCTATTAGCAGCTCCAGTTCGCCTCTCTCACTTAGTTATCTGCCAAATGAAAAGTCAGCCACATGGCAACAAGCCAGCACTTTGACCCATGCTTTGCCTTCACACGCCCATGCATCAGAGGCTGAAACACTGGGTCACTTCAGGGACCGCCTGAGTGGCTGTGGCTCAGTGGAAGAGCCTCTGCTTTACATGCACAAGGTCCCGGGTTCAATACCCAGCATCTCCCATTAAAAAGGACCAGACACTAGGTGATCTGAAAGACCTCTGCCTGAGACCCTGGAGAGACTGACCTTGAAGGACCAGTGGTCTGATTCAGTATAAAGCAGCTTCATGTCTTCACACGACAAACTGTCCACTGAGCTGCCTTAGAACAGGAAGAACAAGCCAGGCCAGTTTGTAAGCTCCAGCTGATAAAGCTAGAGTAGCACAAGTTATGTGTCAGAGACCCTTCGATCAGCCTGCCTGGCCCAACTGCTCCGTCAGAAGCTAGTTCCTCAGCAGTAGAAGGAGCACGATACCATGAGGTGCCCTGCCACCACGGGTGGATTTAAATGCAATGCTTGCCACCTCAGGTATGTTCCCCCCCAAATAAATAAATAAGTGGGATTACAAATATAGTAATTATGTACAGTGAGATCTTGGTTAACTGGCACTGGGGATAATGGCCTTTCACATACTGGGTTAGCCACCAACCCCAATTCCGTGTGTGTGTGTGTGTGAGAGAGAGAGTTAACAAAGCTTCTACTGTAATATACAACCTACGGGCAAAGAAGCAAGAGGCAAACGCAGACTTTACATTCACTCAGCATTTGGAATGACCATTTATTACATCTGCATTAGAGTCAGGTTTTTATTTAAAGCCAGACTATTTTAAAATGAAAATATGACTGTACTAATAATTTAAAGAACAAACTATTTTTTTTAAAAAAACCATCCTGTGACAGAGCCTCTCCTGACCCACCCCGGTCCCTGTGCCAGAAGTTTAGTTCATGCGTGTCTTCCTTCCTCTGGCGATCTGTTTGGAACTCCTTGGCACGCAGGTGGGAAAGGCTTCAGAGGTCTGCATAGGTGGATGGGCTACAGCACAAACGGCCCACGGAATAATCTGAGTTGAACATGGGATTACCCTCTGCAAGTAGCTCAAGCAGCACTCGACACCACACAGTACCCAAACTTCATCGGTAGGAGTTCAAGCAACAACTTCTTGAGCCAGGTGATGAGAACAATGAGGTCGCAGACCTAGGGTTAGTTTGCACTGAGACCCAGGCTTCCCATCGGAACACACAGAGCAGCAAAGCAGGCTTGATGACATCTCCTGAATCTCGGCAGCATTACCAAAGTAGTACTGATCCTGGTGTGCAGGCAGTAAACTCGATTTAGGGTTCCGTAAACCAGCCTCACATTATGAGCCATCAAACATAACAGACGCATGCAAGAAGCATACTTGTTGGTTCCTTTCTTTTACTCCCCTCTCCTGAATTTTCAGGCCACTGGACTAACTCATGCACAATCACTTCGAGGTGGTTCTGATGCCAGAGGGTGGCCGCCAACATACATGGCAACGTTTACACAACCCTCGCAGAAATAATCCAGCTGTTTTGCTTGGGGGAATGGCTGATTCTCAAAAAGAGGGCCATAAAGAGGGACAAAATCCTGAATGGCATAGAAGTATATCGCAGAGGATGCACATTTGCATCTAACGGCTAGCCTCTCTGCAACACCTCTGTTATGCGAAGCCATTAAACTGTTCCAAGCAATGCAGAATGACGTATACGCTGATCACAGCATTCCCATTCATAGCCATCTCCTTTTTGAGTTGGAGATCCCTAATCCTTTAAGCATTTCTTTGTGAAAAGCAAAAGAGAAGCAGAACCAGCACTGTAATTTCTGCCTGGTTTCAGCTTCGCTTTTAGATTTCTACAATCCTGGTGGAGGTGGAAACTGCCATCAGGTTACAGTTGAGTTTTGGTGTAGGGTTTTCAAGGCAAGAGGCGTTCAGAGGCGGTTTGCCATTGCCTGCTTCTGTGCAGTGACCCTGGTATTCCCTGGAGGTCTCCCATCCAAATATTGGCCAGGGCTGACCCTGCTTAGCTCCCGAGATCTGACGACATCAGGCTAGGCTGGGCCATCCAGTTCAGGGCTCTATCATCCCAACTCCGTTGAATTGCTTCTTGGATCTCCCATCCCGTTGAATTTGCTAACTTACACTGTGCAATCCTCCCTGAGCCTCAGTGAGAAAGGCAAGTTATAAACAACGTAAATAAAGAAATGTGGCGGCAAGTGTAGGAGGTGGGAAAGGAGGCTGTGGAGAACAGAGCAGAAACTCAGAGGTGGACAGACACGAAAAGGGAGGGGAGGGAGAGAAGGAGAGGATGGCAGTTAATGAGAGCAGCCATACCCGCACCCCCCCCAAAAAAAATTTTTTAGAGATCCAAATAGGGACGTCCCTGCACATCAATGCCAGGGAGAGCCCAGCAGCTTGAGAGTGGAGGGGAAATTGAGGAAGCAAAAGGACAGGAGAGAGAGAAAGAGGTGAAGATCTGCAGAAGATGGCTTCTTTCATAGTGTTACGGGAGAAGCGCAACTTTGCCTCTTCTGATATGTTGAGATTAAGCAGCAGCATGCCCTGGAGGAGCACATGCAAAGAACACCCACCAGATTATTAACGAGTGGTTGAAACCACATTTAGAGAAGGGCTTATAAGGTAATTAAATATCCCCCATACATATAAGCACCTTCGATTTAAACGCTAAAAAAACAACCTCCATCTCTCTGTGAAACCCGTACATGCATTCTGTTCTTGCTCCGCATGGAAATCCAGTCCGGGCTTTGTCCTCATGCCTTCCACGGCAGGGGATCTCCACAAGCCTCCTCTCCCTCCAATGTCATACCACTTTTCTCGTCTTACCTCACAGGGTCATTGTGAAAGTAATGCGGGGGAAGGAGAATCACACTTGCCCCCCTGTGTTTCTTGCAAGGAGGACAGGATAAACACATGCTAGATGCATTAGGAATTATGGGAAAGGATGCCTGTGATTACAGGCCGAGTCCAGGAATTTCCGAGTCCTATTCCGTGCACACAAAAGGCAGGCTTCACCCTGTTCTTCCCACCCTTTTATCTCACTTCATTCCAAGCAGACCACTAAAGCAAGCCTTTTTTTTTGGGGGGGGGGGGTCATTTACTAGCCCTGGGAACTAAGCAGGATATTGTTGAATTGTAACTCGGAAATTGTGGTGTGGGGGGGGGGGGGGGGCTCTGTAGCTGCAGCTTCTAGGGGGAAGCTAGGGAAAACATGGCCAGCTTATGGCCAACACTTAGCAGAAGCAAAGGCTTTAGGGACTGACCACTCACGACTCAGTACTTACTTGTCGAATAGACATGGTGCACAGAATGTAGAGGAAGATAAAGGAGCAATCCGTGTAATCCTCACCCAGGAGATTACGGTGGGACAAGCCCTGGATGTAGGACAGGGGTACGAAGGGGAGCTTGGCAACCACACGGCCGTCAAATCTGGGAAAGGCAAACAGAAACACATTTGGGTTATTTGTGCAACAAACGGCCCAGCACTCAGCAGACCAGGGCAGCAGTAAAAGGTTCAGCCTTTGACTGCCCAGAGAGGATTCAATTTAGGCCAAAGCATGAAATCACGAGAACACTTCTTGATCTCTAATTCCTCGGGGCACTGAAGTTACATGCCACAGTTTGGACACCATAGCAGCCATCTTTCTGTCAATGAAGAAAGAATGGACGAACTTCCCCGGAGTTACCACTCGTTTCGAATTTTTCTTTTTCATACATAAGATCTCAGCTCTGCATCCGCATAATCACAAGGTTTCCAAATTGGACTCTTTCTAGTTCCTAAATGCTTCAAAAGTAGCTCACATCAGGCTCTTAGCCAATATATCTAACCCGGGCTGATTATTATTGTCATACTGCTACCCCCTCTATCTATTGAACTACAAGTCAGGTCAGCAGAGTCCCTAAGGAAGTAAGCAAATGCCAAGAGGGGGAAAATGTACCCACCAAAGCCATAGGAGAGTCAGCAACGAGCGTTTTAAGAACCATAGAAGGCTCCCGGCCAATTTACATCGTTCATTTAAAACCAAGAACTTTCTGCACCCATCCAAGACACTGGCGATTCCACTAAGTTTAAAGGCCTATTCCTGGTTTCTAAACACAGGGCAGGGCAGAGGTGCTCCATTAATTACCAGAGCTACCATCTAAGGCACATCCTGCGGAGAACCCTGCTGGATTAGACCAGCGGTCCATCTAGTCCAGCATCAGGCTTCTCACGGCAGCCAACCAGTACTCCTGGTCGTCCATCCAACCAGCAAACTGGTGACAGAGGCCAAAGTTTTCCTCCTGATGTTGCCTCACTGGGTTTCATAGGCTTACTGCCTCTGTACACGGAGTATCCCTTCGCTCAATCATGGCTAGTAGCCACTGATGGGCTTCTCCTCAGTGCATCTGCCTCATCTACTTTTAAAGCCATCTATGCCACCGGCTGTCATGACATCCACTGGCAGTAAACTCCACAAGCACTTGCTGAGCGAAGTAGCCCTTCTTTTTGTCTGTCCCCTACCTGCCCAGAGAGTCCACTGCAGTTCTAATAACAGACGCTAATAACAGAGGAGAGGGAGGAAAGTTCTTCCTATCCATTCTTTCCACCCACACATAATTTTATAAATTTCTATCATCATGTCCCCTCCTAAGTTTTTGTTCTGAACTGAGGAACTCCAGACTTCTTTCCTCCTAGGAAAGGTGTTCCAAGACACGTTTATACTTGACTGACGGAAGGCTGGAATCAAGCGAACCCAGGCCCTAATACTGGCCCTCAAAGCTTAGATAAACTAACTGTATTTTTATCTTATTTATTTATAACTGTCTAAAAAGAGCTTTCCACTCCACCCAGAGTTTAGGTCAGCGCAAAAAAACAAGTAAAAAACGAGATTGAACATACATAAATGTATACAAACAATTAAACCAA
>NW_015172139.1:99859-105982 GCF_001447785.1 Gekko japonicus | reverse complement strand
GAGCCTCAAAAGTTGCACAGAACTGACATTCATTCTTTCCCACATAATGTTAGGCTTAATTTAAACGTGGGGGGCGGGGGGGTCTACAGGAAACAAGTCATAACAAGCCAAGCGTTTCCCAGTCACTTATCCCCAAGTCGCTCACCACCTTCTCCTTAAACGGGGGCTTTAAAATGTATTACAAGGATAGCTAGACTTAAATGGTACCAACTAATTGGGTCTCTTAGGTACTACTGAACTGCAATCTAAGTGTTCTACGGCGGACCGGGCACGGCTTTTCCCTGAAACCACCCTGCAAACTCAGAAAATTCAGCTCTCTTTAGGAAGAGGTGGGTGGCTCTTAAAAGAGCCTTTGGGGTTTGGAGCGCGCTCCTTTTCACAAGGTCGCCTTACTTCTCAATAGAGGATGAGGCATTCGATAAACAATGCAGTAGAATTAGCGTGACAGTAGGGCCCATGAGAAATCTCAAACAGCTGAACTAAAAACGTTTAAATATTAACCACACATTAAAAGATTAGAGAATCAGAAAACGGGGGGCAGGTAAAGAGGACGCTTTTGAAGATCAGCCCTTTCGGGGAGCATTTCAGGTGGCTCTGAAAAGAGCCTTTGAAAGTGTAAACAGCGGCCTTGGCCCAAAGCATTTACTTCTTTTTGGCAGGGCGCTTCGCCTTGGAAGCCTTGGGCTTGGCTTTAGCTTGAGGCTTGAAGGATTTCGCCGGGCTCCTGGCCGCCTTCTTAGGCTTGGTCACTTTAACCCTCGGTGCCCCCTTGGCCGCAGCCGCCACCTTCCTGACTTTCTTGGCGGCGCTGGCCGGCTTCTTGGCGGCGGGCTTCTTGCTCTTGGCCGCCCCGGACGCGCCCTGCGGCTTCTTCTTGGCCACCTTGTCCTTGGTCTCCGCCGCCTGCTTCTTGTTGAGCTTGAAGGAGCCGGAGGCGCCGGTGCCCTTGGTCTGCACCAGGGTCCCCTTGGTCACCAGGCTCTTCAGGCCCAGCTTGATGCGGCTGTTGTTCTTCTCCACGTCGTAGCCGGCGGCCGCCAGCGACTTCTTGAGCGCCGCCAGCGAGACGCCGCTGCGCTCCTTGGAGGCCGACACCGCCTGGGTCAGCAGCTCCGTCACGCTGGGGCCCGGAGGCTTCCGCGCCTTGACCGCGGCTTTCTTGGCCTTCTTCGCCGGAGCCTTGGCAGGCTGAAGATCAGCAGCGAGCGCAGCCGGAACCTCCTCGGTCATCTTGAAGCCCTAAAAAAAATACAATCGCTGCAACTTCTTCCCTTTAAGCAGAAAAGCCGAATAAGAACAGCGGAGGCGCTGCCTGGTATTTATAGGGGAGGAGCTGCGCTCTGATTGGTCCGTTTCTGGCACCTCTCTCCGAGTCCCAGACAGGTCCCCCGCGCTCGCTGCAACTTTGTGTTTCTTGGTCGCCACAAAACACCCGATTAATCGAGAGCCCCTCGGCGGATCCCGCCCATTCCCGGCGGGATCCGTGGGGAGAATGTCCGTCTTCGGGGGCCTGGTTTTCACGGCCGGGGGAACCGACGTTCGCCTGGAAACGGAGCGGGAACTCCGCGGCCGCCGGCTTTGGCTGCCTCCAGATCTGCAAACTTTTGCTTTTGTCGGAAAATAGCAAAGGGTCCTTTTCATAAAGGGCGGCGACAGTCCTCGGTTCCGAAAGCCCAGAGGGTCTAAATCACGGCCGTGAAGGAAAGGGCGGATTCTGGCCGGTCCCTTTGATACAATCGCTTCTTGAAGCGAGTCAAGTAACACATCCGACAAGGAGCCTGCGACTAAAGGGGCATAAGGCGGTGTTGCTCTGGTACCCCCAGAATACGAGATGCGGAGGCACTGGGGCTCTTTCGAACAGCCTGGTTTGGCTGGTCACTGGAAAGGTCATCTGGAGATTTACCAAAACTGGCCCTTTTTGCACTTTGCCGCGTCTTTCTGTCTCCCTCCGGGAGCTCCCGCTGCAAAGAAGATGGAAAGGCATTCATGGGGTAGCCAGCCTATTGCAGATGGCTAGTTAGTCGCCCGGCTGTAAAAATTATATTTAAGAAGTTATGTTATCGCCAAAGCCTCTCCCCCCACCCACCCCCGCCGCGGGATATTTTAGAGGAGCCAGCCCGCATTGACTGGTGGTGTTGGTGTTACAATGGAGTCCTGCTTGCCCTGAAAAATGCCACTCGCTGGGATCACGTCCAGTGTTCCCTCTAAGCTGAGTTAGTGTGAGCTGGCTCACAGTTTTTTAGCCTCCGGCTCACACATTTTCGTGTTAGCCCAGAAAGGAGGGCTCCGGAGCAAACTAATTGATGCAGCGGCCAAATTTCTCGCTCACAACTTTAATGCCGGTAGCTCACAAAGTAGAATTTTTGCTCAGAAGACTCTACAGCTTAGAGGGAGCATTGATCATGTCTGGTTCAGATGGTTACTGGAACTCGCCGTCCCCTCACGAATGGGCAGGGGGGTGTAAAAACACAGGGAGCTGCCTTATCATCAAGGTCAGTATTGCCTACTCAGACTGGCAGCAGCTTCCCAGCGTCTCAGGCAGAGGTCTTTCGCACCACTCCTTAACCTAGATTCAGGTGGGTAGCTGCTGAAGCAGCAGAATGAGTCCCCTGGCATCTTTTAAATCCACAAAGTTTTATTCCGGGTATAAGCTTTGTGTGCATGCACACTTCTTCAGGTACATTGAAACAGACCTCTGTCAATCATTACCTATAGGGAGAGGGTGGGGAGAGTGTTGCCAAGAAGGGCTTACTACCGTGTTTCCCCGAAAATAAGACACTGTCTTATATTTATTTTTTCTCAAGAAGACACACTAGGGCTTATACCACAAATGCATAGAAATCCTGCTAGGGCTTATTTTTTGGGTAGGTCTTATTTTCGGGGACACAGGGTAGAGTCAACATGTACAAGTAACTCAGCAGTAAATATAGCAAAAATTGGATTAAGGCATTGGATTAAAATCGGAGTGCATGCTTTCTTACGGTCAGTCTTGAATATGACAATACCTTTTAAGCCAGAGATATTTCTGTTAAACTGTTTACCAGATGACTTAGAGAAGAACCATCGCTGCTTTATTTTACATGTTATAACAGCAGCCGGAATTTTATTTGCAATGACGTGGAGGACACTGAAGATCCCAATGCGGAATGAGTTGACAATGAATATTATGGAATGTGCTGAAATGGACAGAATGACAAATGTATTAAAAGGGAAAAATGGAAGAATGATTTATGGGACCGTGGAGGGCGTTTTATGACTGGCTAAAAGTTAAGTACTTAGAAAATAAGATTAAATGAAGAATAATAAGAACTTTCCAGGGCGTCTGGGTTAGTCAACAGCTAGAAACAGGATGCTGGTCTGCATGGCCCAGCAAGGCTCTGGCGTTCTTAATGCTCTGTTGTGATTGTTGCATTGATACATGAAGGCTTCAACCAGCCACTTAGAGAGCCAGTTTGGTGTAGTGGTTAAGTGCGTGGACTCTAATCTGGGAGAACCAGGTTTGATTCCCCATTCTTCCGCTTGCAGCTGCTGGATGACCTTGGGCAAGCCATAGTTCCGTCAGAGCTGTTCTCTCAAGAACAGTTCTGGAAAGAGTTCTCTCAGCCCCACCCACCTCACAGGGTGTCTGTGGTGGGGTGGGGTGGGGGAAGGAGTTTGTAAGCCACTCTTGAGTGAAGGGCGGGGTATAAATCCAATCTCCTCTTCTACTTCGATCCCACAAGAGTCTTTTGTTTTTGCATTTATTCAGTCACCCAAAGAGCTGCACTCTCCCCCAAATCTGGAAATCAGCTCATCTGCAATAACTTTATCCAGTTCTGCTAAGGTGCATTGTTTATTGATGGAGTTAAAAAACGGAAAGGTGGAAGGGTGTGTGTGTCAGCCTTGCTTGTGTAAACAGGCACTGGGGTCATTGGTGCTCCATCTCTTGGTCTCATCCTGATGTATAACAAACCTACTGCTGTGGACAGTTCAAGCAGCAGGGAAATTCTGTGTGTGAATGAGCGTGTTAGGCCTCCACTTGCAATGTTCCCTCTAGTTCCCTCTTCCCTATCCCCTATGAACATTGTTAATCCCCTGTCTATAATGTGTAACTGTAAATCGCTTTGAGCCCAATGGGGAAAGCGATTAATAAATTGAAAGTATTATTATTATTATTATTTCCCTTCCCCTCCCCAAAACGGGTACCCTGTGAGGTAGGTGGGGCTGAGAGAGCCCTGAGATAACTGTCCTTAAGGGAGCAGCTCCGACAGAACTGTGACTGGCCCAAGGTCATCCAGCAGCTGCGAGTGGAGGAGTGGGGAATCCAACCCGGTTCTCCCAGATGAGTCCGTGCACTTCACCACTACACCAAACATGTCAGACCCTGCACGGCTCCGGACTGCTGATGAGCGGGGCTTCCTGTGTTCATGAGCTCACGTGCGCAGCTTAGAGGGAACACAGGCCCCACCTGTAGCAAACCCTACGTAACAGAGTTGTGAGGAAGACCAGGGTTTAGCCTAGAGGGGGAAGGTTATCAAAAGCGGGGCTCTGGCCAGTGTCACGTAGTAGTTAAGAGCGGCAGACCAGGATCTGAATGACACAGGTTCGAATCCCCACTCTATCGTGAAAGCTCACTGGGTGACCTGGGGCCACTCTCTCTCGCTTAGCCTCGCCTACCTCACAGGGTTGTTGTGATGATAACATGGAGGAGAGAAGGATGTATGCTGCTTTGGGCCCCCATGAGGGAGAAGGGCGAGGTTTGAATGAAGTAGATGAATAAATAAAACGTAAATAATCATAGAACCATAGAGTTGGAAGGGGCCATACAGAGGCCATCTAGTCCAACCCCCTGCCCAGTGCAGGACCAGCCTAGAGCATCTCTGACAAATATTCGTCCAGCCTCTTCTTCAAAGCTGTCAAGTCAAGGGGAGCTCGCCACCTCCCGAGGCAGCTGATTCTACCTTTGGACCACCCTGACTGTGAAAAAGTGTTTCCTAATTTCCAGCCGATACACAGATTTTAAAGGGATCGATCTGTAAGCATCTGAAGGACCACTTAGTGATCCGGGGAAGTCAGCATGGTTTTGTCCCCCAACAGGTCTTGTCAGACCAACCTGGTTTCCTTCTTTGATCGTGTGATGAGCTTACTGGATTGTGAGGACTCTTGTTGGTGTAATGTACCTGGATTTCATTAACACTTTCGGAGCATTGGTCACTGCTCACTTCTTCAGATAAAGCCAGAAAGTGAGTCCATCCGTCCTTATATCACATCCTAGTTGTACCTGAAGAAGTGAGCTGTGTGACTCCCGAAAACTCCTCCCCTGCCACAAATGTTGTTCGCCTTTCAGGCGCTACTGGACCCTTGCTCTTTTCCGCGGCTACAGACAGACTAATACAGCGACCTGTCTTGACCTACAGGCAGTAGGTTGAGCCCGAGAGACAAGGCAGCAGGAGGCAGAATTCTCCAAGCACCGTAACAGGCGTTTTTCTCCTGCGTGTTCCAAGGACCTGGGTCTGAAGGTACAGGAGGCAGCTTTTCGCTGCCGTTGGCCTGGGTCTGGACAGTGGTTGGGTTAGTGTGTGCTAGCTCATAGTTTATTAGCCTCCAGCTCACACCTTTTTGTCTTAGTTCTCTTAGCTCAGGAAGGAGGGCTCCAGAGCAAACTAATTTATGCAGGAGCCCAATCGCTCGCTCACAACTTCAATGCCAGCAGCTCACAAAGTGGAGTTTTTCCTCACAAGACTCCGCAGCTTAGAGGGAACATTGGTTGGATGGGAACCGCCCGGTGCATTCCATCTAGTGTCCCGCAATGCAAGAAAGGGGAGATCTCGGCTAAGCTCCTGTCTCCAAAACACCGGGAACACAGCCAGAGCGAAGACAGCAAGTGCCTTTATTCAGGTATAGAATCAGCGTCACAGAAGCTGCAGAACTCACATGGATGCCTGAGACCTCCTCCCACGGACGCACAGTCTTCAAGGGAAGCGCCACCCCCCTCCTCTGGATTTGTCCAAAAATAAAATCTCTATCCACAAGCAGGGGTGGGGAGGGAGGGAAGCTAGCCCCGTGATTCGTGATCTCATCCCTCGTATCCCATTTGCAAGCGTTGAATTTACCGACAAAAATAGTATTCTTTGGGAGTCGTAA
>NW_015172139.1:87253-99827 GCF_001447785.1 Gekko japonicus | reverse complement strand
AGGAACGGAGTTCCGGCTGGCTCCTGAGTTGGCCACGCCCAGCAGGAACTCATTAGCATAATAGGCCACACCTAACAGCAGACACTTATTAGGATTGGCTACATTAGGGGTGTGTGGCCTAACATGCAAAGGAGTTCCTGCTACAAAAAAAGGCCCTGGGTTTTGACCACAAAGGTCAACAGAATAAGAAGGGGACGGTGGGTGTGGCTGGATGACCACACTTCTGGTAACATTTTGGGGTGTGGCCTAATATGCTAATGAGCTGTGCTGTCAGGGGTGCAACCTAATATGCTAATTGGTCTCTGCTGTTGGGTGTGGCCTATTATGCTAATGAGTTCCTGCTGGGCTTTTTCTACAAAAAAAAAAAGCCCTGGTAATTGTTACGCATTTGGCAGGTTCTCAGGTCTGTGCAAGAGGCCCTTGATTTCTACCGGAAACCCTGGGCCTGCTTTTCAGAGAGGCAAAAGATGCAGCTCTTGGCAAGGGAGGACGGAGGCACGCTGTTGTTGCTCGCGACGTCTTGCCATATCAAGAATGGCAACTTAAGCCCTGACCCGGACAGCCGATCCCGTCAGATCTCGGAAGCTAAGCGGAGTCAGCCTCGGCTAGTATTTGGATGGCCGACCTCCAAGGAATACCAGGGTCGTGACACAGAGGCAGGCAAGAGGAAGCCACCTCTGAAAAGCCTCTCGCCTTCAAAAGCAAGTCTACCTCGCCACCTAGATGCATAAACGCGAAGAGTGAGAGTATCTGGCCGCCAGACCATCTTAGGCTCTCCTGGCTATTTTAAACACAATGCTGTATTAGAATGGCTTAACGGCATCTCTTAAAAATTCTTCTAAATACATGACACTCGCTAGATTGCCCCATTAAATTGTTGTCTAAAAGGGCCGTTGCCAAGCCCTCTCAAGCATCGGTCCAGAGAAATGAAGTAAGCGATTTCGGGGAAGGGGGGAAACTTGGGTCTACCCAGAGTGGGGAAAGCAGACAGAACCCCAGACGGCTCCAATCACCTCTGCTTCCACCAGCCACCCCCACAAATCCCATCCCAGTGCCTGACTGGAAGGCTAGCCCAATCTCGGAAGCTGAGCAGGGTCGGCCCCTGGTCAGTGTTTGGATCGGAGGAAGTAATCCCAGGGTCGCTGTGCCGAGGCAGGCAGGGGCAAACCACCGTCTGGTGCCCTGAAAACCCTTTGGGGCCACTGTAAGTTGGCTACAATGTGCCAGCACTTTCCTCCAGCCCCAGGAACGGAGGCAAAGGGGAGGGGAAGCGAAAGAGCTCTTTGTATCACACACTGTACGCACACCACAGCTAGGAGCTAGGGGAGGGGGGTCATAAGAACATGAGAGATGCCAATGTTGGATCCAGGCCAAAGGCCCCTCCAGTCCAACACTCTGTATCACACAGTGGCCAGAAATACCAGGTGCCATCAGGAGGTCCACCAGTGGGGCCAGGACATTAGAAGCCCTCCCACTGTTGACCCCCCCCCAAGCACCAAGAAGACAAGAGCATCACTTGCCCCAGAGCCCCTATCTATACCTTGAGGCTAATAGCCACACCGGGCCGTCTCAGAAAGCAGGTTGGTTTATTTGAAGCAATATGTTTTGGATATTTGTAATGCTCTACCTGATGGTTGATAAAAATTGTAGGGTAGTTTTGACTCTTGAAGTGGGCCTTGTAGGGGAAAAAATAAAAGTAACTGGCTAATTACCTAGAGAAGGTGCAATGACCCTAAGTGTTTTGAGAGAAAAGAGGGATCTATATAGAGTGAGGTGAAAGTATATTGGCATTGTAGAGAGCTGAGGTTATGGAGAAAATATAAATTATTACGTTCAGGTTTGTAAACGGTGATTTCGAAAGCTAACAATACTTGTTGAAATTTTGAAAGAATATCTTAAGGGATTTTGAAAACTAGCAATACTTGTTGAACTTTTGAAAGAATATCTTAAGGGGACTAGATTGATATTATATAAGAAATTGGAACTGTCTATATACCTGTGTGTTTTTTGTTCAGTTTTTTTTTTTTCTTTCATATTTTTACTGTTATAAAATTGATTAATAACAATAAGAGCAGGTAGGATATAGAAAAAGTGAATTGTTTATTGGGAACAGAATTTTACTTAATGTCATCTGTTGTGAACTATGGATTAACAAAGGGAAAAAGGGAATGACATCTCTAAAGATGCTATGAACGATGTAATGGCTGGATACCTTTGTAGTGTATGGCTCTCTTTTTTTTTTGTATAACTCTTTAAAATGTATGGCTCTTTCTGTTGTTTTGTTTTGTGTAATCCTTAAAAACTAATAAACTTTGCCCATTTGGCCAAGTATTTAAAAAAAGAAAGAAAGCCTTTGGGCACCTCATCTGGCTCCCAAGTGAATTCAGAAAGGGGAGGGGCCATGTGGGGCGCTTGGGAAGGAGGGCTTCTGACCGGCTGTGTGGGATAAAATTGCACTGATGCCGCTGCCAATGCACGGTTGGCTTTATTCCCTCTCACTCCTCAGTTCCAGGGTATCTTTGAAATCGCCCCTCTTCTCCTCTGCGTGGTTGACTCCTCCTCCAACAGCAGCCGTTTTGTGGCCACACCCACCACCCTGTGTCCGAATTCCAAAGGTACCCACAGGCTTGGAAAGTTTGGGGGCCAGTGTTCCCTCTCAGCTGAGCTAGTGTGAGCTAGCGCACGGTTTTCTAGCCTCCAGCTCACACATTTTTGTCTTCGCTCAGGAAGGATGGGGCTCCAGAGCAAACTAATCTGTGCAGTAGCCAAGTCGCTCGCTCACAACTTTCATGCCAGTAGCTCCCAAAGGAGAACTTTTGCTCATAACACTCCACAGCTTAGAAGAGACTGGATTGATACCCCGCCCTTCACTACCCAAAGGTGTCTCAGAGCGGCTGACAAACTCCTTTCCCTTCCCCTCCCCACAACAGACACCCTGTGAGGCGGGGCTGAGAGAGCTCTTGACAGAAAAACTGCTCTTTTTTCAAGAACAACTCTTATCAGAGCTACAGCTTGCCCAAGGCCATCCAGCCAGGTCCAAGTGGAGGAGTGGGGAAAACCCGGTTCTCCCAGATTAGAGTCCGCGCACTTAACCACGACACCAAACTGCTTAGAGGGAGCATTGATTGGGAACCCGTAGTGTTTTGTGCAGAGGCAAGGATGTGCCTTTCAGGACAGAGGAAAGCAGGAAGACCAGAGAGTCCCACCACTGCCAAGGAAGGAAAGAACTTATAGGGGTGTGTGTGTGTGGCGGTGGGGGGGTCCCTTTGCAAAGCAACAAGCCATTAAAGAGAAACTTCTCCCTCCACCATTATCTCAGTGCCCCGAGAACAAACGTGCGCAGGCTCAACATTCCAGTCCTCTTCCTTGGTTTTTTGTTTTTGTTTTTTTTTATTGTAAGTGCCACAAACAGGCCCGTCAAGAGCGCGCTGGGCAGATCAGTAAAAAAAGAGAAAGAGTCAACCACAAAAAAAACAACGGACAGACAATTCTGCAAAAATAAATTACAATCAGTTCTCCCCCCCCCCTTTCCTTCCCTCCCTCCCCACCCAGCTTTGTGGGCAAGTCCAGGAGCAGATCCTCTGTAAGGCAGCAAGGGTGGCGGAAGGGCCATTCTGCAGGCCAGGAGCCGGAGCCGCCCCGGGCTGGGCCCGAGCCCATCGTTCAAACTGGCCGTTCGCGGTCTCTCCTGCAGACCGGGCGGCTGGCCGGCGATCCGCCAGCCGCCTCTCTCTCTGGCCAGGCGAGGGCCGTGGGAGGCGGAGCTGCGGCGAGCGCTCACCTACGGGCCCCGCCTACCGCGCGGCCATGTTCCCAGTCCCGGGCAAGTAGCTGTGACCCCCGACTTTCGGGGGGCAGTTTATGGTTTGGCGCCTTGGTGCTTAGCCTGAGTTCTCTGCCGACACCTCTAGCCGGGGGGGCTGCTGCCGCTGCGCTGTGGCCTCCGGCCCGGCCTCCTCTTCTTCCATCGCCATCTCCTGGGACAAAGGCGGCAGGCAGCTCTGCCCGCCGTTACCCTCCTCCATCGGCACCGGCTCCAGCAGGCCGTTCAGCTCCATGTCGTGGATCTCGACGTCGTACGGTGGGGTGACTTTGGAGGTGGGGTTGCTGCCGCACTCCACGCAGGCCTGGGGGGGGGTGGAGAGAGAAGGGGAGACGCATTGAGCGGCTTGGTTCCTGCCTCGGAGCTGGGTGCCGACACTTTGGGTGTCGGGGATTTGGGATCTGGCTCGGTCTCTCGTTCAGGACTTTGCTGTGTGTGCAACCCGGAGAGCCAGGGCTTGCCACTGGATAACAGACGGGAGGCCACTTAGACCAAGGTGTCATAATGCGCACACACGACTCCCTTTTCTCTAAGCACCTGCTAGCCCTCACGTCCAGAGCTTTATACTGAGGCCCATCCGTCAGTGGGAGGGAAGGAGAAGGTGATGGGAGGGCTTATCTTACTTCTCATCTCTGCCTACCATCTGTGGCATTCTTTCTAGCCTTCCCTTTCCCTTCAGATGCCTGATCGATGCCAGTTTCTTTTGTCCCTCCGAGCTCCTGGTATCTCAGCTGCCATCTTTCCCATTCTTTCCGCTCGTCACAGATTCATGTGCGGCTGTTTGGCTGAAAATGAACTTAACATCGGCACTCTCCAGTCTTTAACCGAGTGTGGACTGTAAGAAATTTTAAAACTATAACCAATATGAATTTTCTTGTTGGTTTTCTTTTTTTCTCTTTTTTGGTATTTTTCATATGTGCATGTGCGTGTGTGAGTGTGTATGTGCACCTGGAAATCACAGCGACCACCAATCACAGAATAGGGGGCGGGGGGGGGGGGGGGGGGGGTATTAAGAGTCCAGGAGCTTTTCTTAGGAATCCCATCTGCACCTGACTTGATGGGGTTTTTTTTTTAAGCTGGCAGGTCCCCACAGTTTGAGAGGGAGAGAGAGATGGGTGGGGGTGGGAGTCCTAGGAATAGCTCCTGGACTCTCCGTTCCCCTACCACAGGAGACCCCCCGATGTGGCACCCACCAACGCCTTTCCTGACACACACACCCAAAGTGTGTTTAGAAAGGAGGCAGGGCCAGGTGGGTCTTCTGCAAAGCAGGGCTTCTGATTGGCTGTGCAGATTTTATAAAAATGCACCTTGGGCAGCAGCTGCCACCGTGGCACAAGGAACATCCCTGCGTGGCTGAAGTTCAGCTGCGGCAGCCATTTTGTGCCTGGCTCCGCCTCCCGGGGCAGCCATCCTGTGCTCCGCCTCCCGGGGCGGCCATGTTGTGGCCCACTGCCCTGCATCAGAATTCCAAGGGGGCTTGCAGGCTCAACAAGGTCGGGGGACCCCTGCCTTATGAGGACCGGGCTGAGGGGCGCACAACCAGCAGGCGGTGTCTCCCCCCCCCCCGGTCCCTCTGCTGCGTCCCACCACCCCGGCCCCTGTCGGGCAGCGCACTCTCACCGTGAGGTTGATGGCTTTGGGCAGGCCCCCCTTCTGCACCCAGGAGTGCACCTCGGCCAGCTCCTTCTTCTGCTCCTCCGTGAACCGGGGCTGCCGCTTCTGCATCTGCTTCAGCTTCTCACGGTCCTCCTGCAGCACCGTCTCCAGGAGGAGCTGTGGCTGACGGAATGAAGACACCCTGGCCGGGTCGGAGGAGGTGGAGAAAGGGGTCGCCGGATGTTTCTGTTTGAAGGAGCGTCATGCTCTGGGTCTACCCAGGCCTCTGGAGAGGGAACGCCGGGGCGTTCTTATGGGCTTTGGATGCGATGCCAGCAAAGGAAGTTTGGCTTCAAGGCTCCACTGTGAAGCACACAGTCTCTGGCGTATTGGTTAAGAGCGCGGACTCTTGTCTGGGAGAACCGGGTTTGATTCCCCACTCCTCCACTTGCAGCTGCTGGTGTGACCTTGGGTCAGTTACAAGTCCTTTCAGAGCTGTTCTCTCAAGGGCAGTTCTGTCAAGAGCTCTCTCAGCCCCACCTACCTCACAGGGTGTCTGTTGTGGGGAGGGGAAGGGAAAGGAGTTTGCAAGCTGCTCTGAGACTCCGAGTGAAGGGCGGGGTATAACTCCAATCTCCTCCTCCTGAGCAAAAGAATCAATAGGACTCAAATCTGACATAAAAATGGCACCAGTTGGCCACTGGTGGGAGAAACTTTCAGCCACATTTGCTGCCGACTCCAAAGTCAGCAAATTTCACCAAAAAGGGGACACCGGTGTGAAGAAGAAGAGGAGGAGATTGGTTTTGTACCCCGCCCTTCGCTACCCAAAGGTGTCTCAGAGCGGATTATAAACTCCTTTCCCTTCCCACAACACACATCCTGTGAGGTCGGTGGGGCGGAGAGAGCTCTTGACAGAAACTGCTCTTTTTCAAGGACAGCTCTTATCAGAACTACGGCTTGCCCAAGGTCATCCAGCAGGTGCAAGTGGAGGAGTGGGGAATCAAACTCGGTCCTCCCAGATTAGGTTTACAATCTCCTTTCCCTTTCCCTTCCCCTCCCCACAACAGACACCCTGTGACTGCAATGTTCCCTCTAAGCTCTGGAATCTTGTGAGCAAAAATTCTACTTTCTGAGCTACTGGCATTGAAATTGTCAGCGAGTGATTTGGCCACTACATAAACTAGTTTGCCCTGGAGCCATCCTTCCTGAGCTAAGACAAAAATGTGTGAGCCGGAGGCTAAAAAACTGTGAGCTGGCTCACACTAACTCAGCTTAGAGGGAACACTGTGAGGTAGGCGGGGCCGAGAGAGCTCTCTCTCGAGGACTGCCCTTGAGAAGAAAACAGCTCTGGGGGAACTTGTGACTGACCCAAGGTCACACCAGCCAGGTGCAAGTGGAGGAGTGGGGGAATCAAACCCGGTTCTCCCAGATCAGAGTCCGCGCACTTCACCACGACGCCAAACTGGCTCTCTATTGAATTGTGAAACGATTGAATCAGAACAGCTCGGTTCAAGCCCGGTGGCACCTTAGAGACCCCGCAAGATTGCTAGAGGATGAGCCTAGACGCTTGCTACCCCCGACCACCTTTTTGGCCCCTAGGACCTAGCTTTCCCATTCACACGAGAGCACCAGAAAGAGCTCTGGGGCACAAACCTTGGCTGGGACCGATGCGTGCCTGGGGAGGGGCCGGCCAGCACGTTTATGCGCCGGGGGAGGGGGGGGAACACTACCAATGTTCCCTCTAAGCCGTGGCGTCTTGTGAGCAAAAATTCTACTCTGTGAGCTGCTCGCATGAAAGTTGTGAGCAAGCGATTGGGCTCCTGCATAAGTTAGTTTGCTCTGGAGCCCCATCCCTTCCTGAGCAAAGACAAAAATGTGTGAGCTGGAGGCTAAAAAACAGTGAGCCGGCTCACACTAACTCAGCTTAGAGGGAACACTGGACACTACTGGTCCTGGGTAGCCACACCCCGTCCCGAGTCACCTGACCAGGTGGGAGTTGAGGGTCTGGAGTTCCAGGGCGGCCTGGAGGGGGTTTCCCCATGAGTGCGGAAGACGCTCCCTCTCTCCCCGTCCGCCTGGCCCGGCCCCCCTCACCTGGGGGGCAGCTGGTAGGTCATCATGACCTTCTCGTCTGTGTTGGCCATCAGCAGCCAGATGGGGTCCTGCAGGACGTACTTCATGAAGTGCTCGTTGTCCTCGGCCTCGGCCCGCTTCTTGCCCCGGAGGTCGTTCTCCGAGGAGTCGATGCTGCCAAAGTACTTGCTGGTGTGGCTGCTCTTGCTGCTGGCTACAAGGGTCGCACGGAGGGGGGGGGAGAGAATCGAGACGCCCGTGAGACCAAGGAGGCACCGGCTCAGTCCCGCCTGCGCAGTCTCCCCAGTTAAACAAAAAGCAGGGGGCTCTCTCTTGCAAAAAGAAGAGGGTCTTCCGCTCCACCGAGAGCCCCAGGCCGACGAGGGCAGGCCCAGGGAATTCTGGGCATCTTCAATGTCCCCCCTAAGCTGAGGAGTCTTGTGAGCAGACATTCTACTTTGTGAGCTACGGGCATGAAAGTGGCGAGCGAGCGATTTGGCTGCTGCGTAAATTAGTTTGCTCCGGAGCCACACCCTTCCCGAGCTCAGACAAAAATGTGTGAGCAGGAGGCGAAAAGACTGGGAGCTGGCTCACACGGACTCAGCTTAGAGGGAACACTGACTTCCACCCTATCAGCGCGGCAATTCTGGTCATTTGAACAATGGGCCTACAACGTGCCTCCTGGATTTTGTTTGGGCAGCTCCCACCCCCCGGGCCAGTTCTTATATCCTGAACCCGACACAGCCAGCCCTCCCTGGGACCCCCGAGTGACCCATGGGGCAGGGAGAGAGTGGAAATCGCACCCCAGCCCCTCCAGCCAGCCCTCCCTGGGACCCACGAGTGACCCACGGGGAAGGGGGGAGTGGAAATCGCACCCCAGCCCCTCCAGCCAGCCCTCCCTGGGACCCACGAGTGACCCACGGGGAAGGGGGGAGTGGAAATCGCACCCCAGCCCCTCCAGTGCCGACCCTGCTACGGCCATTCAGAAATGGAACCCGGTTAGCGGGGCGAGCCCACTCGCTCTCCTCAGGATCAATGTGGGGTCAGGACTTACTCGTGCCACTGGCAGATGTGCTGCCCCCGTTGGATCCGGAGCCCATCGAGCCCGAGGCGGCAGAGCCGCTGCCAGAAGCCGCCGACCCCGTGCCGGAGCGAGAGTCCTCCTGCAGCAGCAGGTCCAGGAGGTCGCTGGAGCTGGACAGGGCGTCGTTGTTGGAGGAGTCGTGCGCCTCCACCTGCAGGGGGGATAGAGGAAGGGCGCAGAGGCGGTGAGAGCGGGTCCCGGGTAGGGGGCGACGGCTCGGCAGGGACAAACGGTTCGCGAGCCCCTCGCAGGCACAAGCATCTCTTTCCAAGGACTGGTAAAAAGTCCAGTAATAACCCAAAAGCAAACTGCAACACAAAGCAATAAATTCTGTATATTCTATTTTTGTGTATCCTATTTTTACACAGCAAGAGAGTTAATGTGCATAAACAATATATATAAACACAAATAATATAAGCTTACAGTCCAATCTATATATAAAGCCTCAGGTTTATACAAGGTTCTCAACTCAAACAGTTTTGTGTGCATACACACACACATATACACATATAAAGGGGCTTTATATATAGATTGGACTACAAGTTTATATTATTAATTATTCATGCACACTAAGTACGTTGTTATGTCAAAACAGGGTACACAAAAATAGACTATACAGAATGTATTTAATGTCTGGCGTTTGTGGTTTGCTTTTGGATTACTGTTCTTTTCGCCGCAGTTTCTCCTTTGGGTTCCTTGCCCTAAGTCTGGGGAGCTAAGCAGGGCTGGCCCCGGTTAGTTCTTGGACGGGAGACCTCCCAGGAAGCCCAGGGCTGCGCTGTGGAAGCAGGCCATGACAAACCACCTCCGAAGGCCTCTCGCCTCGAAAACCCGACAGGGTCGGCCAGAGGCTTGCTGTGACTTGACAGCGCTTTTCACCACTACTAAGTCGCGGACGGCCGACATGAGCAAGGGGTGGTCTGTATCCTTGGTTCTTGGGGGGGGGGGGGGCAGCAGTGGGAGGGCTTCTAGCCCCACCGCTGGACCTCCTGATGGCACCTGGTCTTTTTTGGCCACTGTGTGACACAGAGTGTTGGACTGGGTGGGCCATTGGCCTGATCCAGCATTGGCTTCTCTTGTGTTCTTATGACAAGCTGTCTGCTGGTGTTTGCCTGCTGCAAAACCTGAACTCATTTATTGACTCCATTTATATCCTATTTTTCGTCCCCGACGGGGAACCAAAGCAGCTCACATTGTCTTCACAAAAGCCCTGTGAGGTGGGTTTGGCTGAGAGTGTGTGACTGGCCCTGGCCTGATCCAACACTGGCTTCTCTTATGTCCTTATGACACGGCGCTGCTTCTTAGCCTACGACACAACCAATGCTCCCTCTAAGCTGTGGAGTCTTGTGAGCAAAAATTCAACTTTGTGAGCTACTGGCATTCAAGTTGCGGGCGAGCGATTTGGCTACTGCATAAATTAGTTTACTCCAGAGCCATCCTTCCTGGACGAAGACAAAGATGTGTGAGCCGAAGGCTAAAAAAATGGTGAGCTAGCTCACACTAGCTCGGCTTAGGGGGAACACTGGACACAACAGATCCAGGGAGGTCTTGGAGCAGGCGTCGCCATGACGGCCTGTCCCCGTCCAAAGAGGGGATTTCTTCTCAAGGAAATCGGGGGAGGGGGGGGCTCTCCACCGCTAGCAGAGGAAGAAGCGGGCTGTCCCCAGGAGGACTCGAGGACTCAGGCGGCAGCAGAGGCAGGACTTACCATGCACGTTTCCTTCTGCGCGTTGAGCCCCCCCGCCAGGCCTTGCCCATTGGAGACGCCGGCCCAGTCGCTGGCGGTCCCAGTCGGCCCCGCTTGGCTGCCGCCGCCGGCTTCAGGGCGGTCGCAGGCCTTGGGCATCTCTTCCATCTGCAGCAGGTTGAGCTGCAGCGGGGAGCTGCAGCGGGACTCGAAGAGCGGGGACTCGGCACGCTCGGGCTGGCTCATGGAGTGCGGGGTGGAGGACCGCGACGGCGCCTGGGTGCCCGTCTCGGGCCCGGGTGTTGGGGTGCCGCCCGGCTGAGGGCCGAAGGGGAAGGCGGGCCCGCCGGGGAAGAAAGACTGGCCCATGGCGCTGTTCATCGGGGGGAAGACGTAGTTCGGCAGGACCAAGGCCACCATGGGGGTGAGCAAAGGCGTGGGGTACTGAGCGGCGGAGAGCGTGTTCGGGGAGGGCTCCGTGCAGGGGGAGGCGCCGGGTCGAGGGGGGAAGACGGGGATGGGGTAGGTGGGCATGACGGCCGGGTAGGGCATGGCGGGCAGGCTGGCTTGGGAGTTGCCCGAGGGAGGCCAGGGGGAAGGGGCCGGGGCTCCTGGAGCCTGCGGCGGCCCGGTTGAGTCCTGCGGGGAGCTGGTGCTGTCCGACGACCTGTTCTGCTTGACGCGCTTGGCCTTCGACTTCCTGCTCCGGCCGCGGCAGCCCGGACCGCGGGGCCCCTGGCGCGGGCCTTTGTGCCCTGAGGAAACGGGAAGGAAGCGGTGAGGGAAGGCCCCCCTTCTCCCGACAGACAGACAGACAGGCAAGGCGGAACCTCCCGCCCTCCTCCCGGAGCCCTCCTCCCCGGCGTACCTCGCTCGGCCTGGGGCCCGGCCTGCCGCAGCTCCTGCCAGCCGATCCCTGAGGGGGAGTTGAAGACGTGCAGCTGGCTGAGGTCCTTGAAGCGCGTGAGGAAGGTCTGCTCCTCCTTCTGGGTGTGGACGGAGAGCACCTCCTTGGTCAGCCCCACCTTGCGGTACTGCTGCTCCCGGTCCGGGGTGGCGCTGGGAGGCGGGGCCGAAGGGGTGGCGCTGGGGGCCGCCTCTTCCATCATCACGATGTCTGCGGGGGGAGAGAGGGAAAGAAAAAGAACAGAGGCGGATTAACTCACGCGGGCACCTTTTCTCCCGACATCTTCCCCAGCGCTCCCTCCCTCACAACAGGCCTCATTCCAGACCACCGCCCCGCCGAACTCAGAGGACGCCTCCCCCAGTGCATGCTGGGAATCGGCCAGCCTGGCTTCTGAACCCATCCCCTGCGGCTGGCTGGCTGCGTTAACAGGGTCTCGGGCAAGGGAGGCAATCGCTGATGAAACGGAACTGGCCTGCAGGAGCCACCGGGAATGGCCCAGGGCACGGACGCGGGGGGGGGGCAGCACGGTGGTGGTGGTGGGGAAATCACACCATACGGCGGGAGGGAAGGAGACTGAACGCCCGCTTTGCGTTGACGCTTTCTTGGGTTTCAGCCGTATGCGGCTGAACGCTGGATAAGTTCAAGTCCTTGCAAGACCTTTCAGTATCGTTACGGAGGAAGGGGCTGCACTGGTGGTGCACAGTGGTCTTCCGAGGAGTGGACCCGGGTTCAATTCCTGGCCAACGGGTAACTCGTTGCCCTGACCTGGAAAGGGCCCGGCCCAGGCCATCAGTCTCATCATTTATTTATTTATTTATAAGTTCAATTTATACCCCGCCCTCCCCACTACGCGGGCTCAGGGCAGCTTACAAGGAGGCATAAGTCAATATAAAACATATTTAAAACCATTTAAAATCAGATGTCGGGAGCTAAGCAGGGCCGGCCCTGGTTAGTTTTAGGGTGGGAGACCACCGAGGGAGTCCCGGCGTTCTGAATGCCAGCTGGTCCAACGCGGCCGGGCTTGCGCCACACTGCACCCAGAAAAGGCGCCTGTTTTTTAGGGCTCCCCGTTCCTTCCATCCCCATCCCCAAAGGGGAACTCTGTCTGTCCAAATCCTCATCGAGGATTCCAGGAGTTCACCTCCCGTATGCAAACCCAGAGAAGAAGAAGAAGAAGAAGAGGAGGAGATTGGATTTCTACCCAGCCCTTCACTACCTGAAGGTGTCTCAGAGCGGCTCACAAACTCCTTTCCCTTCCCCTCCCCACAACAGACACCCTGTGAGGTAGGTGGGGCTGAGAGAACTCTTGACAGAAACTGCTCTTTTTCAAGAACGGCTCTTGTCAGAACATGGCTTGCCCAAGGTCATCCAGCCAGGTGCAAGTGGAGGAGTGGGGAATCAAAC
>NW_015172139.1:71121-87116 GCF_001447785.1 Gekko japonicus | reverse complement strand
AAGAGAACCACCGCCACCCAGAGAAATGGGGAAGCAGGGTTCTGCCAGGGCCGCCCCCTTAGCCCGCTCTGGGGGGGAGGGGGTGAAAACAGACGGGGTCAAGCACACAATAACCCAGGAGGGGCATATCCCCCCGGCCGATGTTGCGCAGGTACAGAGAGTGGGCTGGAGGCACTGCAGGTGGAGGCAGGAGGACACCGCAAAACCCGGAGTGGATTATTATTATTTTTTAAAGGACAGAGGCAGGGGTGGGGAGAAGGAAGCGGAGCTGGTTCTGCCTTGGCACCCCCTTCCCAGATGTCCCTGAGCCGTTCGAAGTAAAAAGTGGAGTGGGGGTGGGGGCGGAAGAGGGAGAATGATTTCGGGGTACTTTCTCGTATCTTCGGGACCCCTGGAAAAGCGATTCCGGGCGAGCGCCCCCAAGACTTTTAAAAGGAACTCAAAAACAGAGGAACAAAGAGGGCGGGCTGGAACGCCGCTGGGATGTACAAGGAGGAGACTCGCGCTCTCTTCGGCCCAAGGGCGGCCCTCTCACTGCGGAGGGGGTGTTCGCCGGAGACGGCCCCTTCAGAGGAAGGCCTGTGGGTCCCTAGCAGCCACAAAACGGGCAGCTGGGGAAGAAGGGAAGGAGGGCAAGCAGCTGATTCGCGCCGCGGCAGGCGGGCACCAAGAGTCAGCCGAACACGCTCAACGGAACTGGCGCCATCCAGCTGCAAATGGGCAGAGGGCCGTTCCTGCACCAGCGGCCGGGATTTGCCACCTCTGGGCCCCAGAATGCTTATAAGGACTGCCGGCGGAAGCCAAGACTTTGGGGCCACACTCTTGGCGTCTCCGGCTGACCCGCTACTGCAGCGAGAAGATGCCTCCGAACACGGGTGTGAGCAATGCTCCCTCTAAGCCGTGTAGTCTTGTGAGCAAAGAGTCTGCTTTGTGAGTGGCAGGAGTCATTTCGTAGAAAAAGAGGTGCAGGAGCTCATTAGCATAACTTGTTTGCATAGGCCACACCCCCTGACATCACCGGATGTTTGTCAGAAGGCAATCTGCTGGCTCCACTGGAAGGTTTTGGATTGCTAGCTATTGTGGGGGGGGGGAGAGAAAGTGCAGATCTGTCTTCACAGAGGAGGGACCCTCGCAGAGGAGGGAGAGCTTGTACCTAAATAAAACCTGGTCTTAAAAGTGCCACTGGACTGTTTTGGGCCGGGGGGCTGGGGGCTCTACAACTCACCCGGCTGCTTCTTGCTCTGACTGAGGGCTGCTGGGAGCAGGGGGCGGGGCTTATTGCATGTGCCCACCCCCTGGGCTCTTTACTGCCGGAGCTTTGCTCCTGTGCGCTCCCGCAGGAAATGACTTCTGGTGAGCGGCATGTATTAAACATACAGTTGAGCCAGCGGATTATCTGACATCAGTGGAAGTAAAAGGGCTCAGGTGAGCCTTCTCCTTAGACAGATGCTCTGCCCTCCCTCCCGCTGTACTCGATGGGAAATAGAAGAACCCTCCTTATGTGGAAAGGCTTTGAGCCTGCCCACTCCGGGAGATAGAGACTATAGAACATATGTTCTCCAAATGCCCACACTGTGAGGTGGCGCGTGGAGAGAGAATCACCCTTCTGATAGGGAAAAACTCGGGTCTGCCGGAAAAAAACTAAACTTGAATTTCTTCTAATTGACAAATATCCCAAGATCACTCATCAAGTAGCTCGGGTTTTGTAAGGTGATATACTCAGGTCACAGAAATTGCTTAGTGGTTCGATGCAAGCGTGACCTACATACTAGTTTTGAACACGTTTTATTAAGAAGTGTTTTTATTTTTATATTAAAAACCCTTCATATTAGCTTTTAATCCTCTGGAATGCATTATCTGTAATTTATATACATATACCTGTATATACATTTACCCAGGGGTACTTCTGGGCAGGAACGCACAGGAACGGAGTTCCGGCTGGCTTCAGAGTTGGCCATGCTAGGCAGGCGGGCGGGCCAGGGGGGCCCCTGGAAGGATCGGGGAAGCATTTAAATGCCTCCCCGTGCCTTCCCCGGCCTGTCCAAAGCCTCGCTTGCCCGGGCTTTCCGCAGCCGCAGGGCACCTAGGCAAGCCAAGGGAAGGCGTGGGGGTGTGGCCTATTATGCCAATGAGTTCCTGCTGGGCTTTTTCTACAAAAAAAAGCCCTGCATATACCTGTATGCGTATCTGCTCCTGCAGAGTGCAGGGGGGTTGGACTAGATGACCTGCAAGGTCCCTTCCAACTCAAACATTCTATGATTCTGCGACTGTAATAGAAATAAACTAAAAAACTACTTTGTGAGCTGCTGGCATTGAAGCGGTGAGCATGCAATTTGGCTGCTGCAGAAATTAGCCTGCTCTGGAGCGCCATCCTTCCCGAGCCAAGACAAAAGCGTGCGAACCGGAGGCTAAGAAACTGTGAGATAGCTCACACTAGCTCAGCTTGGAGGGAACACAGCTCAGGAGCCCCACCCTTCCTGAGCCAAGACAAAAACGTGTGAGCCGGAGGCTAAAGAACTGTGAGCTTGCTCACACTAACTCAGCTCAGAGGGAACACTGGATGAGCGTTCTGCACCGAGGGACGAAGGGGGTCTCCGTTTCCGCCATCGGCTGGGGAAGCAAAAGAGCCAAGCCCCCCACCTTGCGGTGGCCATGGGGGGGGTGAAGCGGTTAGCGGCACCTCCTCTTTGCCCCCCTCTGCTCCGCTCCCCGAGCTTTCCCCGCCTCCCCACGCCCCACCCGCCCCGGTGATTTCCCAAAAAAAAGCCCCCGCGGTTCTCCACCTCCCATACCCATCTCGGGGGGCTTCTTGTCTCCCACGTGGACGATGGTACTGCTGAAGCTACACTGACTGGTCACGGAGACCACGCTCTCGGCTTTGCTAGGCAAGGCCAACGGCGTGAGCGGGCCTCCGACCACGGCAGCTGCTGCCGTCCCCGGCTCTTCCCTCTTGGGCTGGCTCTCTGCGGTCGGCAGCATTTCCTCCGGAGCATCTGTTCAAAGAGACAACGGTGCGTTAGCAAAACGGGGGAAAGGGGCAAACCAGGAGGGTCGAGACGTCCGGGGGGGGGTCCCCTCAAGAGCGCCGACCGGCGAGAAAGGACGTCAAGAGAGCGGAAGACGGGCCCGGCGGGGCCCGGCTCGGCCTGGAGGAAGCGTGAAAAGAGCCAGTCTGGCAGACCGCCAGCATCAAGAGCGTGCCCGGGACGGAGGGGGGAGAGTTCGGCACAGCTAGAGAGACCCCTTCCCGCCGGCTCCCTGCGACAGCCGGAGGCCAGAGAGGAGGAGGAGGAGAGAGAAAGAGAGTGCAGGGCAGCGGGGGCCAGGCATCGACGTGGTTAGTGGCACTGGGGGTGGGCCAGGGAGGGAGGGAACTAAGCCGGGGGGGGAGGGGGAAACGGGGACCTACCACACGGAACAGGTAAGACAAGAGGGGGGGAATCACCTTTGCTCGGACGGTTCCCCTCCTCGCCCACTTTCTGCTTGTCATCGTCGGAATTGGAGGAGGTGGTGTAGGAGGAGGAGCCGCACTTGCGTTTCACGCGGCTGGGGATGTTGCAACTCTCAAGGTACCTGTGTGGGGAAGGAAAGAGCGGAGAGGTTAGAAGGAGGCTGGCTCGTCTGAAGGAGCCTCCCCCGCTACCCTGCATGGTTGGCGCCAGGGTTCCCTCTACGCTGAGTCCGTGTGAGCCCGCTCACAGTTTCTCAGCCTCCGGCCCAGACGTTTTTGCCTTCGCTCGGGAAGGAGGGGGCTCCGGAGCAAACTGGTTTATGCGGCGGCCAAACCGCTGGCTCACAAAGTTGAATTTTTGCTCACAAGAGGGAGCGTTGCAGCCAGTGTTCTCTCCCAGCTGAGTTAGTGTGAGCTAGTTCACAGTATTTTTCGCCTCCGGCTCACACGTTTCTGTCTTCGCTCAGGAAGGACGGCTTCGGAGCAAACTGGCGTATGCCGTAGCCGATAAATCGCCTGCTCACAACTTTAATGCCCGTAGCTCACAAAGTAGAATTTCTGCTCACAAGAAGACTCCGCAGCTTAGCGGGAGCCCTGGTCCTATCTGACAGTCCCGTTTACTGCCTTCCTACTGTCCCCTGACCAATGTTCCCTCTAAGCTATGGAGTCTTGTGAGCAAAAGTTCTACTTTGTGAGCTACTGGCATTCAAGTTGTGAGCGAGCGATTTGGCTGCTGCATCAATTAGTCTGCTCCGGAGCCATCCTGCCTGAGCTAGGACAAAAATCTCTGAGCTGGAGGCTAAAAAACTGCGAGCTAGCTCACACTAACTCAGCTTAGAGGGAACACTGCCCCTGACCAAGACAAGAGTTGTTGGGGGTCCCCCTTTTGAGTCTCACCTGATGATTCCGTCCAGGCAGTTGATCTGCTGGTAGGAGTAATTGGAGGGTTCCTTCCTCACCGACTCCTCGGAGGCGGCCGCCTTCCCAGGCCTCTCCACTTCCCGCAGGGTCTCCATCGGCTGGACGCTACGATCGACTGGGGCTTCAAGGGCTGGAAATGAAGGGGGGGGGGGCACAGAGGTTACGGCTGAGTCTGATGCACCCCCAGAGTCACATGAACGTATGTGAGGCTGCCTTCCACTGGACCAGACTCCATCAAGGTCAGTCTTGTCTGCCCAGACTGGCCGAGGCTCTCCAGGGTCTCAGGCTGAGGTCTTTACATCTCCTCCTGCCTGGCCTGTTTTGCTGGAGATGCCGGGGATTGACCCTGGGGCCTTCTGCGTGCCGAGCAGAGGCTCTGCCACTGAGCCACGGCCCCTCCCGCAGGGAGACTGAGAGAGAAGCTGTCTTCCCAAGCCACACTGACCCCTGGTTCGCCACAACTCGGGTCAGCTGCCCCTCCACAGTCACCGTCCGCTGACTTCACTTACGCTTCACCTTCCGCCCCGATCGGGACCCGACACCACACTGACCCCTGGTTCGCCACAACTCGCTCAGCTGCCCCTCCACAGTCACTGTCTGCTGACTTCACTTACGCTCCACCTTCCGCCCCGATCGGGACCCGACGTGGCTTACGACCTTCTCCTCTCCTCCCCTTTAACCCCACTACAACCACCCCATGTGGCCAGGTTAGGCTGACAGCGTGCGACTGGCCCAAGGCCGCCCGGCCAGCTGCCATCGCAGAGTGGAGATCTGAACCCAGGGTTCGATCCCAGTGATCTCAGCCTGACATGCTAGCCGCTAAGGCGGCCATGGAACTGGGAAAGGAGGGGGGGACACAAAGCACGCCCTCGTCCCACTCGCAGCCCCCCCCCACCTCACCTGCTCGGGTGTGCTTGGCGGATTGGGGCCTGACTCGGGATTCGATGAAGACCTTCTGGCCCTGGTTCTTCACCATGTGCACGTCCTTGCAGATCTCCTGAAAGGTCATCTGAGGTCAAGAAGGGAAGACGCGTCAGAGCCGCCCACCGTCCCCCCAAGCCCCGCCCACCACCTCCAAGCCCTGCCCCTGGCTCCCCAATTCCCGCCTGAGAGAAAGCCTTGCCAGGAAACCCTCCCTGACCAGCTCCACTTCCCTTTCTAGGTCGTTCCGGGATCCACAGGGCATCCTTTCCAGACGCTCCCCTTCCCCTAACTCCCTGGATCTCTTCAGGGAGGGAATCCCCAAGGGACATGGGTGCCGGAGCCCAAGAGGGTTGCTCTGCACGTGCACACACACACCCCAGCCCCCCATCGACTGCTGCTACTTTAAAAAATCACACTTCTGCAGCAAATGACTAAGCAGGCTTTGCTTCCTTGATCCCCACAACACCGTCCCTGCAACGGCATGCCTTACGAGACGGGCCTCCCGCTCCCCAAACGCCCAGGGGAGACGTCTGCAACCGGGCCGGGCTCCCGCACTCACCGGCCGCACGGCCTGCGCCTCCTCGTTGGGGAGGCCGTTGCTGTCGCTGGAGGAGGCGATGCTCAGGAACTGCTCGTGGGAGGCGTTGCTGCCGATGCTGCAGAGCCCCGTGGATCCGTTGCTGTGCACCGGCTGCGGAGGGGAGAGGGGCGTGAGAACCCACCGTGGGGGGGGAAAGAAGGGGGCGCGAGGGCAACGGGAAGGGGAGAGGCTGCCGCTGCTCACCTGCAGGAGGAGCCGGTGGATCTGCTCAGACAGCTGCTGGATGTTGTGCTCGACGGGCCTCCCCTTCTGCGTTTTGGGGGGCGTGAAGACGTCCTCGTTGAGGGGACCCCTGGGGAGAGCGGAAGGTGGGAGGGTCAGAGGAAGTCTCGAGGCCGCGAGCCCCACCATCCGACGACGCCCTGAGCGAAGGAGGAGGACTTCCCTGCGTCTGACCCACCCTTCTGCTTCGGCGGTAGCCAAATCGCTTGCTCACAACTTTAATGCCAGAAGCTCACAAAGCAGAATTTTTGCTCACAGGACTCCACGACTTAGAGGGAACATTGCCTGTGAGGTAGGCGGGGCTGAGAGAGCTCTCGAGAAACTGCCCTTGAGAGAACAGCTCGGAGAGAACTTGTGACTGACCCAAAGTCATGCCAGCAGCTGCATGTGGAGGAGTGGGGACTCAGACCTGGTTCTCCCGCCCTCCTAACCGCTGCACCAAACTGTCTCCCCCCGCCCCCCCAAAAAAACAAACCCCCTCCAAAATCAGCCACTCACGTCCGGACTTTGTGCCTCCCCATGATGAAGGAGACCTTGCGGCTCCAGGGGTTGACGAAGCTGGACCAGCTGGTGTCGATGGTGACGTACTCGCCGTTGCGGGCGCAGAAGCGGATGGGCGAGTGGTCGAAGGGCTGCCCGGCGTACTGCAGGACTGGAGAAGAGGAAGGGGGTCAGAGGGGGGCCGCGGACACCCCCACCCGGCCCTCATGGGGTCCGAGAGCTTCCGGCCAGGGCCGTGGCGGATCGGACTCCCCCAGCTGCTCTTTGCCTTGACGGGGGACTCACCTTTCTTGTGCATGGCCAGCATCAGCGGCCGATCCTCCGGGTGCAGGTAGAAGAGGACCGGGGTTCCGATCAGGTCCTGGGGGAGGTAGCCCAGCAGAGGGGCAGCCCTGAAACGGAAGCACAGGCCAGCGATCAACAAAGGGACGCACACAGAGCTCGGAGCCACCCTCGGACTCCGTACATGTTTATCTGCTTCACTGACACCCCACCTTCCTCCCCAACGGGGGCCTAACGTGGCTTACGTAACGCCCTTCTCCTCCATTTTATCCTCACAACAACCCTGTGAGGTAGGCGAGGCCAAGAGGGTGTGACTGGCCCAAAGTCACCCAGCCAGCTTCTCCTGCTAGAGCGGGGAATCAAACCCGACTCTCCCAGGTCCTAGTCCGGCGCTCCAATCGCTACACCGCGCTGGCTCTCTCAGTGGAGCAATTCTCCCAACCGTCCAATTGCAGCACACACACCCTTGTAGGCGTGGAGTTGCGGATTGGACAAGAGAAAAGGCCTGCGCCAAATCACAGCTCTCTTAGTGGAGCAATTCTCCCAACTGTCCAATAGGAGCACACCCTGGAGGAGACGCCCCTCCTTCCAACCCCCTCCCCGCACCCTTATCTAGCCTTCCTCTAGGTGCCTTACCGTTCATCCACGTCCTGGAATAAGCAACTGGGGGTATGTCTGGTGGTGAAGATTCTCTTATCTGGAGGGATTCTGGGTGCTTGAGGGGGGGGGGAGAAAACGCAGGACACGGTTAGAACAGGCCCTTCTGAAAATGACGGGCATTCTCCTCCATCAGAGATAACCCGGCACTGTCCTATGAACAGCAGTGCTCTCCCTGAAGCAAGAAACTCTTTTGGTCAGGGAGAAAAGCACCACCAGGAGAAGAAAAGACCTGTGGGCATGTTCCCTCTAAGCTGAGTTAGTGTGAGCCAGCTCACAGTTTTTTAGCCTCCGGCTCACACATTTTCGTCTTGGCTCAGGAAGGATGGGGCTCCAGAGAAAACGAATTGCGGCGGCGGCGGCCAAATCGCTGGCTCACAGCTTTAACGCCGGCAGCTCACAAAGTGGAATTTTTGCTCACAAGACTCCACAGCATTGCCTGTGGGACCCCGCCCAGTGTGGGAAAGGCTCAGACAAAGGGAGCTTTGTCCACAAGGGCGAGGGCCTTCTCAGGCGTGGCTCCCGTCCTGTGGAGCCTCGTGGGACCTCCCCCTAGGTTCCACAGGGCAGGCAAGGCGGCTCTTTTCCGGGCGGCCTTTGGGTGACCGTGGTCTGCCAGGCAAGCTGACATGCTTCAGCTGGGTCCTCACCATCCACGCATCCTACCCTGCTTGACAGTGGATAGAGCTTTAACGGGGACAGCTTTATAACCGTTTTATATTTTGAAGATTATTTATTGCATCTCTGTGTTGCTTTTATCGGCCAATCTTATATGCTGTTGGCCGCCCCGTATCTCATCCGGGGGAGCGGGAGACAACTTCGATAAACAAATAAATAAGCTTCGACTCTCCCCTCCCCCCCAAAAAAAATCTTATTGGTATCTTCCTGGACTTGAATCTAGCTATTAAAAAAAAAAAAGATATGAGCAATGCGCCCTCGAAGCCATGGAGTCTTGTGAGCAAAAATCCTACTTTGTGAGCTGCTGGCATGAAAGTTGGGAGCGAGCGATTGGGCTGCTGCATCGACTCCTCTGCTCTGGAGCCCCATCCTTTGTGACCTAAGGCAAAAATGTGTGAGCCGGAGGCTAGAAAACGGTGAGCTATCTCACGCTAACTCAGCTTAGAGGGAACCCTGGAGATGGGGTGCCGGTCAGTGTAGTCTGTGAAGCCAGGATGTTTACTGACACGGCTTAAACCTACCCTCTCCTGCCCCCGTGTGGTCAGTAGGGATGTGCATTTCGGGATCCCGAACCGAAAAAAAAGCCGAAAATAACGATTTTCGGCTTTTTTCGGCTTACGACCCAAAGAGTATCGGGCCCAACGGGGACTTCCAATTGATTGAAAGAACTGGGGAAGACTCCTGACCGGTTAGACGTGATTGCTCCTATACTGAATGGACTCCCTGCAAGTCACAGAGGGCTAGCACTGACTCCGAGACACCGAAAGGATCTATCAATTGATTGCTTGTTGATGATTTTAAAGGAGGAATACGACTCCAGAGCTAGTCCGGATGTTTTGTCTAATGAGGTGTCTGTTCTGAGTTTGAAACATGTGCGCTGAGGGGGCGGTGGATTCCCGCAGGCAGGACTCCCCTCCCCCCCACTTCCGCCCCCGCCTCCTTCCTTACCTTCGTAACCCGAGTGGATGCGTTCGGCGATCAGCAGGCAGCAGGGCTGTCCTTCGGCGTTATCCGAGTCGCGCACTTTGGTCAGGTACGGCGTGAGACGGAAGGGGTAGTAGCGCAGCTCCCGCCCGCTCTCGTGGCCTCCGCTGAGAAACAAATGCCTGCAATAAGACCAGAGGCCAGAGGAGACCAGGACGACCAAGGAGGAGGGAGCAGAACAACCCCGCCCAACTTCCCTCAACCACCATCCCCCCACCACCGCCACCAACAGAGCACCACCGCCACCTACAGAGCACCACCGCCACCTACCCCGAGCACTACCCAGGAAGGTCTCTCCCACCTTCTCACTCACAGGGCAGGAGGAAGGGTCCACTAGGTCTACCCACTAGGACAGCTGCTCTCTGGACCTTTGCACTAAACTCAACATTTATTCTCCTTCTGGAACTTTTAAGCAGGCAGGCAGGCAGGCACACACCTCGTCCTGTCCTTGGTTAGCTGACCCCCACAACAACCCTGCAACGGTAAACTGTCACAGGCGGACAAACTGCGGCAGAGAACACGCACCTGGCTCCGGGACACCCACCCATGCCTTCACACGGTCCGAAACCTGAACTGAGGGCCGACACTGTTTGCATTTCTAAGCCCTGTTTTGACCAAGCTGTTCTCTCGAGGTAGTTTATAAAACAAATAAGTAGCTTCGCTAAGGGCTACTGAGAAAAGGAAGAAGAGGAGGAGATTGGATTTATACCCTGCCCTTCACTACCCAGAGGAGTCTCAGAGTGGCTCACAATCTCCTTTCCCTTCCCCCTCCCCACAACAGGCACCCTGTGAGGTCGGCGGAGCTGAGAGAGCTCTTTCGAGAACTGCCCTTGAGAGAGCAGCTCTGGCAGAACTATGGCTTGCCCAAGTTCATCCAGCCAAGTGCAAGTGGAGGAGTGGGTGAATCAAACCCGGTTCTCCCTGATTAGAGCCCACGCACTTAATCACTACACCAAACTGACTCAAGAGGAGAAGAGGAGATTGGATTTATACCCCACCCTTCACTACCCAAGGGAGTCTCAGAGCGGCTGACAAACTCCTTTCCCTTCCCCTCCCCACAACAGACACCCTGTAAGGTAGGCGGGGCTGAGAGAGCTCTGACAGGAACTGCTCTGTTTCGAGAACAGGTCAGAACTACGGCTTGCCCAAGGTCATCCAACCAGGTGCACGTGGAGGAGTGGGGAATCAAACCCGGTTCTCCCAGATTAGAGTCTGCGCACTTAACCACTGCACCAAACTGGCTCTTGGCCGACGGACTGGCCTACCTAGCCCAGACAGACAGATAACATGAAAGGGTGTGTGTGTGTGGACACGGAATACACGGGGTCATGCACAACACTTTGCTGCAGGGCCAAGCAGTTTCAAAATGCATTACTCTCAAAACACCGTTGTGTATGGAAATAACCTCACGCACCTCCACCAGGCCAGAATCCCGCACCGCCTCCCTCTTCCCTCACCGATGGCCCGTGCATATTGTTCTCGCCATGTACACCTTAATTCTGAAAGCACGTGTGAAGCGAGAGACCGGGCAGAGAGGCAGCCCTGGCAGCAAAACTCCCCCGACCCAAAGCAAACCGTTGCCGAACGCCAACACAGACTGGTTCCCCCCCGCCTCCCCGAAATGTCTTCTACCTACCCCCCCTGCACCTCGGGGTCCATCCCAAGACGGAACTCACCTGATTCGGCAGAACACCGATTTCTCTTGGGTGTAATCCATGGTGGCGGCGGCAGCATCTAGAGAGAGAGAGAAGAATTCACGCAAAGGTTAGCAATGAACGGGGCCTGTGCTTGAAATAGATGCTTTCCCCACTTCTTCGTTCGATCCCAACTTTTAGCTACTTGAGAAGCCAAACGGCGCTCTAGAAGACCTCGGACGACAAGGCAGGGGCTTAGCCGTAGAGTGGACTCCACGCCAAGAAGAAGAAGAAGAGGAGGAGGAGATTGGATTTATACCCTGCCCTTCACTACCCAAGGGAGTCTCAGAGCGGCTTACAATCTCCTTTCCCTCCCCCCAACAGACACCCTGTGAGGCAGGTGGGGCTGAGAGAGCTCCGAGAGAACAGCTCCGACAGAACTTGTGACTGACCCAAGGTCACACCAGCAGGTGCATTTGGAGGAGTGGGGGCTCAAACCCGGTTCTCCCAGATTAGAGTCCACCGCTCTTATCCCCTGCACCAAACTGGCTCTCTTTTGCCGCCCTCTGGGCACAGGCAGCGCTTACTGGCAGAGGTGCAGACGCTCCAGGAGGGCAAGTGGTACGGCGCGGTGGACCCGTAGAAGATGCTGACGTCCTGCGGCGCCAGGAACTCGGCGAACTTGGCCCCCTTGAAGACGTCCCTCTTGCAGCGCAGGATGAAGGCGGCCTGGTCTGAGATGTAGGCGATCTTCCCCGTGATGAAGGAGACGGCGACGGAGAAGGTGTCCTTTGAGAGCAAGAGACGACAGCTAGTGTTGGGGGGGGGGGAAGCCGCCGGGCAGCAGACTGGCAAGAGAAGTCGAGGGGCCACAGCGGCCGAGACGACGGCAGAAAAGGGGACCCGCGGGACCGCGGACCCGGCCCCTCGCATCAGCAGCTCTCTCTTTTCCCTATTGCTCGGGAGACTCCAGATGCGCCTGGCTAGCTGCTGCTGAAGGTGGGATGCCAGATGACAAAGCCCTGGGAGTCAGCCGGCACGGCACTCCTGCTGTTCTTAGCAGGGACCCAGCACCAGGAGCCTAAGCCAGCAGCACCCCATTGGCCTGTGAGAGCAGCTGACTCACGGCCACCCCTCAAGGGGCCGTTCCCGGCAAGGGACGTTCAGCCGTGCTCTGCTGCTGCCTGCCCCTGTGTAGTGGCCCTGGGATTCCTTGGAGGTCTGCCAACGGCTCCCTCTAACCTGCGGAGTCTTGTGAGCAAGAATCCCACTTTGTGAGCTCCTGGCATGAAGGTTGCGAGCGGGCCATTTGGCTACTGCATATATTAGTCTGCTCTGGAGCCCTCCTTCCTGAGCTGAGACAGAAATGTGTGAGCCGGAGGCTAAAAAAAACTGCGAGTTAGCTCACACTAACTCAGCTTAGAGGGATTTGGCTGCTGCATAAATTAGTCTGCTCTGGAGCCTCCTGAGCTGAGACAAAAATGTGTGAGCTGGAGGCTAAAGAACTGCGAGCTGGTTCACACTAACTCAGCATAGAGGGATTTGGCTGCTGCATAAATTAGTTTCCTCTGGAGCCCTCTTTCCTGAGCTGAGACAGAAATGTGTGAGCCGGAGGCTAAAAAAAACTGAGCTAGCTCACACAAACTCAGCTTAGAGGGATTTGGCTGCTGCATAAATTAGTCTGCTCTGGAGCCCTCCTTCCTGAGCTGAGACAAAAAATGTGTGCGCCGGAGGCTAAAAAAACCTGCGAGCTAGCTCACACTAACTCAGGTTAGAGGGAACACTGGCTGGTCTCCCATCCAAATACTAACCAGGGCTGAGCCTGCTTAGCTTCTGAGATCGGAGGGGATCAGGCTCGCCTGGGCCCGTGAGGCCCGTGATGAAAACAACTGGGCAGGGACACTCCCAAGTCCACCGGCCACCTTTGCGGGTCCTGGGGCCCCTTTGACAAGAGTCGAGATCTGCCAGCTAAGCGCGGAAAAGGGCTCCTGGGGAGTTAATGGGAACACTCACGGGGTTTTTCAGGGTGTACTCCGAGGTGATGTTCTCCAGCTCCTCGATGGTGTATGTGGACATGTCCAGGCTACAGGGCTGGCTGTCGTCAATGGTCCATTGCTGGTAATAATCTTGGCTGGCTGAAATGCAGAGGGGGAGGAAGAGGAGGCGATCAAACCGAGGCTCCGGAAAAGATCCCCGTGCCGCTGGGGCTCCAGATCGCGTCTTGACAGACCATTACTCAGAGGAAGAGATGGGATTTACACCCCGCCCTTCACTACCTGAAGGAGTCTCAGAGCAGCTTTTCAATCTCCTTTCCCTTCCCCTCCCCGCAACAGACGCCCTGTGAGGTAGGCGGGGCTGAGAGAGCTCTTTCCAGAACTGCTTTTTCAAGGACAGCTCTGAGCAGAACTATGGCTTACCCAAGGTCATCCAGCAGCTGCAAGTGGAGGAGCGGGGACTCAAACCCGGTTCTCCCAGATTAGAGTCCGCGCTCCTAACAACTACACTAAACTGGCTCTTGTAACTGACCCAAAGTCACACCAGCAGCTGCATGTGGAGGAGCGGGGACTCAACCCCGGTTCTCCCAGATTAGAGTCCGCACTCCTAACCACTACGCCAAACTGGCTCTTGCAGGGAGACCCAAATTGCAAGGAGAAAACAAAAATGCTTTTTGTGACGGAAAACCCACCAGGCCCGCCCCAGTGGGAAGTGCTTTGGCTCGAACCCGCCCACTGAAATGAGTGCACTCTGTCCCGTTCACGTTAATGGGGCTGAGCACAAGTAGGCCCCGCCCAGGTTCTTCTGGGCCTACACTTGTGGTAGAGTTTCTGGCTCACAGGCATGGCTCTTCTTGTAGCGGGAACTCCTTTGCATATTAGGCAACACCCCCCCTAATGTAGCCAATCCTCCAGGAGCTTACAGAGCTCTTCTTACAGGGGCTGCTGTAAGCTCTTGGAGGATTGGCTACATTAGGGGTGTGTCACCTAATAGGCAAAGGAGTCCCTGCTACAGAAAGAGCCCTGCAGGGCATGGCCCCTTTCTGAGGTTTCATGAGCGCCTGGGGTTACCGCTGCTGGAGATGCGCATCTAGAGGCAGGCGACGGAGCCTACCTTGGACCTGCTTCACACAGGACAAGGCGTACTGCAGGGTGGCCAGGGTCCCCGACTTCCCCTTGCTACGCTTCTCGGAGGGCAGCCGGATCTTCATCTCCTTCAGCGCCTTCATCAGCTCCTTCTGGGTCTTCACCCGCGCCGACTGTTCACTACTGCAGGGGCACAAAGGTCGGGAGGAAAAGAAAATTGTAACAGCGGGCCAAGACCCTCTGAGGCTTCTGCCAAAGTTAACCTGAACGGACTACAGCTCTTTCCCACCCATACACTTTCCCCTCCCCCGCGGAAGGTATGCAACTCAAAATGACTACTTTTTTAAAAAAGAGAAAAAAAATCAAGTGGAAATATCCATTTTGATTCATTGATCTTAACACAAAATAATCCCATGAAGGTTTCCGACTTTTCCCAGCTCATTTTCTGCTCCACCTGATAAGAATCCTCCACTTTCTCTAAACGGTACGTCTTCCCACTATGCCAAAAAACTAAGTGCAGAAAACAGACTTCCTCTTTCAAGCACCTGTATCCCAAATCATTTCAACTGGAAGTCCCTTTCCTTTGCCTCCCCCCACCTTTAAGCAGGGAAAGATCTCTCAAAGCTTTTAACTGTGAAACAGCCTAGACGGCTTGTCTCCGAAATCAGGTACTCAACGGTCCAAGATAAAGACCGAAATAATAACAATATCGTTATGAGGTGACTTATAGTCTGCCTTTCTCTTGCTGAGACTCAAGGTGGATTACCTACAAACGGTACGTCTTCCCACTATGCCAAAAAACTAAGTGCAGAAAACAGATTTCCTCTTTCAAAGGCCTGGTATTTTTTTCGCGTGTCAAGCACCTGTATCCCAAATCATTTCAACGGGAAGTCCCTTTCTTTGTGTATAATAGCCTTTGCCTCCTCCCACCTTTAAACAGGGAAAGATCTCTCAAAGCTTTTACAGCCTAGACAGCTTGTCTCCGAAATCAGGTGCTCAACGGTCCAAGATCAAGACGGAAATAATAATATTGTTATGAGGTGACTTATAGTCTGCCTTTCTCTTGCTGAGACTCAAGGTGGATTACATACAAACAGCAGAAGAGCCCTGCTGGTTGGGACCACTACTCACAACAATTTAAGGAAACAGGTGAATTAGTGTAGACCATATGTAACTTAACATCAAACAAAACTCCAAAGTGTTTCAATTCTTAAGCTATTCTTATTATTTAAATATACTATTCAAAATACGCTGTTCAAAACAGTTAGCACACAGACAGGTTAAGAATCTGAGGGAAATACTATTCAAAACGTGCTGTTCAAAACAGTTCGCATACAGACAGGTTAAGAATCTGAGGGAAACGTTACAATCCCAAAATACACTACACAATTCCAAAGTGGAGGAAAAAAACGTCACGATTCCAAATTCGCCTGGAAAAGTACAAATTCTTAATGTCCATAAAGCAAGCAAGACCAGTCCTTAAAACTTGAGGCAAACAAAAGGACTGGTCTTACTTGAGGCAAACAAAAGGACTGGTCTTACTGGCTTTATGGACATTAAGAATTTGTACTTTTCAGTCCAGTTTGGAATTGTGAAGTTTTTTTCCTCCACTGTGTCGTCTATTTTGGGATTGTAACGTTTCCCTCAGATTCTTAACCTGTCTGTATCCTAACCGTTTTGAACAGCGTATTTTGAATAGTATATTTGAATAATAAGAATAGCTTAAGAACTGAAACGCTTTGGAGCTTTGTTTGATGTTATGTATAGAATCTGACCACCAGTCAATCGAGTCCAGCATCCTGCCTCACAGAGTGGCCAACCGGTTCTTGAGTTCCCTTTCCCCCACCCAGAAAAAAGGGAAACAGAGATAATAATATGATAAGAAATTGCCATCTCGGATTTTTATCTACACTGAAATTTCTATTCGGTTGTAAATGAATTTTAATGTTTTGCATTTTATGACGTTGTGTCCTGTATATCGCCCAGAGCCTGGCGTAAGCTGGGATAGGGCGATTAACAAATCTAATAAATAATAATAATAATAGTAATAATAATAATAA
>NW_015172139.1:62703-70760 GCF_001447785.1 Gekko japonicus | reverse complement strand
AAACCGCGCCGGCCCCCGTGGGCGACGCTGCTTTCGGACTTCCGTGGGTCGCTCCCGCCCTCCGAGACTAACGCGACCAACGCGACAGCCACGCCACGAGAAACCCCAGAACGACTGGGAAAGCGGGCGAGGGCTATCTGAACGGGCCCCTTCGTCTCAAGGGCCAGAGGGGACTCAAATCCACCCACGCAGCCGTGCAACTTTAAGACCATCAGAACAGCCCTACTGGATCAGGGCAGTGGTCCAGCCACTCCAGCCTCCCGCCTCACACAGGGGCCAGCCAGTTCCCCTAGAGGGCCAACAACAGGGCAGAGAGGCCGAGGCCTTTCCCTGAGAAGAACAACAGAAGAGCCCTGCTGGGTCAGACCAGTGGTCCATCCAGCATCCTGTCTCACGCAGTGGCCAACCAGTCCCTCTGGAGGGCCAACAACAGGGCAGAGAGGCCGAGGCCTTCCCCTCATAAGAACATCAGAAGGGCCCTGTTGGGTCAGACCAGGAAGGGTCCCTCTAGCCCAGCCTCCCGTCTCACACAGGGGCCACCCAGTCCCTCCGGAGGGCCAGCAACAGGGCAGAGAGGCCGAGGCCTTCCCCTGATAAGAACACCAGAAGAGCCCTGCTGGATCAGACCAGTGAGGGTCCATCTAGTCCAGCCTCCTGTCTCACACAGGGGCCAACCAGTTCCTCTGGAGATTCAACAACAGGGCAGAGAGGCCAAGGCCTTCCCCTGAAAAGAACACCAGAAAGAGCCCTGCTGGGTCAGACCAGGGAGGGTCCCTCTAGTCCAGCCTCCTGTCTCACACAGGGGCCAGCCAGTTCCTCTGGAGATTCAACAACAGGGCAGAGAGGCCGAGGCCTTCCCCGAAGTTGCCTCCTGGTACATGGTACAAGGGACTGAACTGGGTGGTCTTTAAGCCCCTTCCAACTTCTTTATTCTATCAACTTTATGATTCAGGGGTTGACTGCCTCTGAACGTGGAGGTTTCCCTTGGAGAGCCCTGCTCAAGCAAGTAACACAACCTAGAGCCCATTCTCCACAGGTGTGAGGCAAGAGGAGGGGTGGGAACCGGGAGCACGAATGACAAAAACACACCTCCCCGCCGCCCCGTACCTCTTGTTGCTCTCCGTGGTCTCCAGCAGGGCCGAATCCTTGCCGTTGCCGCTGCTGCGGGAGCTGCTGTTGGAATCGCCGTGCGACTCGTTGCCGCTGGAGCCGTTGCTGTTGGCGTCCATGTCGTCGTTGGCCTGGCCCTGGGCCTCTCCCCCGCGCTGCGCCCGGGCCCTCCGGGGGGGCCCTGAGCCGCCACCATTGCTGCCCCCGGCCCCCCCTTCGTAAGGGTTCTGCCCAGGCTCACAGCCGGTGCTCATGACCGCGTCTGGGACATGGGCGCCTGCCGGGGGTACTGGGGGGAGAGGCGGGAAGAAAGCGGGGACTTCCACGACTGCCAAGGCGTTCGAGAAGGAAGGAAGCGGGTGGGTCCGAGAGGAGGGCTCGTGGGACCGTGTGTGCGGTGCGAGAGCGGCCGGATCGGAGAAGAGCGAGTCTTAGGTAATACCTGCAGGGGGAGAGAAGAGATAAGGGGGGATGAGCAATATGTCCGGATTAAGCGCAAAACCAGATACGCCACAGAGCGAGCCCCCGGGGGCCCGCGAGAGTGGACAGGTACGCAGACAGGGAGGGACTTTTGCGTAAGAGGGGGGCGCCTCACTCCCTCGCTCCTCCACGTGGGACGTGACCCGAACAAGCCGCCGGACGCGCATTGGATATCGGCCTCGATGCCCGGAAACCAAAACACGCATTATTAAGTAATGAGGTTTTACAGCATCCTTTATCTGGGCCTGTATCAGCAGCTCCGCTCTGCCGCGTCCCCGTCCAAAGGGCAGGGCGTAGTGTGCACTGCGGTTACGCAACGCCCTGACCCGATCTCCCGCCCCGGGCCTTGCTCTTCATCCCGGGGTCCCTCGGCTTCGCTCTTCTTCCCCATCCCCTGGGGCTCTCGCTCAGAAGGGGCAGCAGACCGGAGCAGAGAGGGTCGCCCGGGGACAGAGCTGCCAGGAAAACCCCCGGCCTTGGTCGGCCAGCAGCTCTGTCCAAGGGCCGCCGTCAGCTGGGGAGTGCCATTGTTACCTTAACCTAACCAGTGTTCCCTCTGAGCTGAGTGAGTGTGCGCTAGCTCACAGTTTTCTAGACTCCGGCCCACACATTTTTGTCTTCGCTCAGGAAGGAGGGCTCCGGAGCAAACCGATTTATGCAGCAGCCAAATCGCTCGCTCACAACTTTAATGTCAGCAGCTCACAAAGTAGAATTTTTATTCAGAACACTCCATAGCTTAGAGGGAACATTGAGCCTAACCTATCATAAGAATATAAGTGGAGGCCTCCTGGATCAGACCAAAGGCCCGCCAAGTCCAGCACTCTGTTCACACAGTGGCTGACCGGCTGCCTCCAGGAAGCCCACAAGCAGGACGGCTGCAACCGCACCCTCCCATTCATGCTCCCTGGCAACTGATTTAAAGAGGCAGACTGCCTCTGGTCCTGGAGGGAGTAGATGTCCGTCATGACGGCTAGCCCATTGCTAGCTCTGCCCTCCGTGTGTTTGTCCGCTTCCCTTTTAAAGCCTTCCGACTTGGCCACTATCGCCACATCCCGTGGCAGTGAGTTCCGCAGATTAACTATAGGCTGTATTGCGGCTGCATTCTGGAACCAAAGCACCAGGGTGGATGAACACAACAAACAGGCAGGAGGGAAGACCAAGCGAAAAGGAGAGCAGAGCCAAGGTACGTAGCTCTCCTTCCCCACCAAATTCAGAACGACAAGGGGAGGGGAGGGGGGTCACCAGTGTTCCCTCTAAGCTGAATTAGTGTGAGCTCGCTCACAGTTTTTTAGCCTCCAGCTCACACCTTTTTGTCTTAGCTCAGGAAGGAGGGCTCCAGATGGCAGAAGCCAAATCGTTCGCTCACAACTTTAATGCCAGCAGCTCACAAAGTAGAATTTTTGCTCACAAGACTCCACAGCTTAGAGGGAGCATTGGTGGAAAGTGCTATCAAGTCTCACTTATGGTGACCGGTGTTCCCTCTAAGCTGAGTTAGTGTGAGCTCGCTCACAGTTTTTTAGCCTCCGGCTCACACCTTTTTATCTTAGCTCAGGAAGGAGGGCTCCAGAGCAGACTAATTTCTGCAGCAGCCAAACGGCTCGCTCACAACTTGAATGCCAGCAGCTCACAAAGTAGAATTTTTGCTCACAAGACTCCACAGCTTAGAAGGAGCATGGAGGGGTGGTGTCACCAAATGCAGATAGTGCGTGTGTGTGTATACACACACACATTTATCACTTATTATGATCACGTCGGAGAAGATCGACGCACGAGCAGTCACCAGTACGTCTATGTGGACTAAAATCCCAGAGCCGCATAACAGACTGGTTTTAACAATGACATGCTTAATACAGATAAAAAGACTTAACCAGCTACTTCCTCGTTAAACGTGCCAAGGAACAAAATCTGGCCAGCTTAAAGGTGGTTTTGTTAGAACAATCCGAGAGGAAGAGGGAAACTATCGGAGCAGCCCGATAGCCCCGGCCTAACCCAAGCTCATCAGTGCTCGGAAACCAGGCAGAGTCGGCCCTGGTTAGTCCTCGGACTGGAGACCACCAAGGATGTCCGGGGTTGCTACGGAGAGGCAGGCAGCAGTTGACCACCACTGTCCGTCTCATGCCTTGATCAAAATGTCCCAAGGCTAGCCCGATCTGGTCAGATCTGGGAAGGCAAGCTGGGTCAGCCCTAGTTAGCCCTCTGATGGGAGACCGCAGAGGAAATCCAGGGTCGCCATGCAGAGGAAAGCAATGGCAGAACCACCTCTGCTCATCTCTCGCCTGGGGTCACTGTCTGTGAGTCGGCTGTGCGATCATTATTATAAACGTATCATTCACAGTAGATTCTGGAGAGATCTGTATAGCCAGGCAGGCATCCAAAGTCCGTACCCTTATGCATCTGTGACGCTCAGGTGGTTTAAGCGCCTTGGGGCAGAGACCCAATTCCGCCCCGCACCCCATTTTTGGTTTCACTTTTCTGTCAATCACCCTACAGCCATCAACATACGGACACCAAGAAATGACACCAAATCTAGTATGCTGGCGGGCTCCTCGGCGCTGGGCGGTTCCTTGAACGTTCTGGCTTCTTTTTCGCTTTTGCTTTTCCAGCAAAAGGAAAACGACAAAAACGGTTATGGAAACCACTTCTGGAGCAAACCGTTTCCTCTCTCCCCCTCCGCCAAGCCTCTATAAACGGAGCCCGGGGAGATTATTTCTCGTGGCTTACCTACGTCATTCATACGAAATGAAATCAATCCCTTCTTTCAACGCCTTCCTTTACCTCAGAGAATGAATAAGGCACGGCACGGAACCCACTGAAAAACCGTAGTCAGAAAGGAGACTGCGCGTCCGCCTTCATCTACGCACTTTTTCCCACCGTAAACTCTTTTTATCTCTCATCATCGGTTTGATCTCTTCAGCGCATCCAGGGTATCTGAACACCCACCCCCTCCAGAACATTATTTCTTTTGCCGCTTTATTCCCAGGGAGGCATTTCAGCTAAGGCAGACTCCAACGCAAGGAACTCCACAATGCAAGGGTATATGCAAATCCCTAGACTCCCTCCTGTTCAACAGCTGCGTTGCAGGCAGGAATTCAACAGGGGCAGCTTCCCCCATCCTTGTGCTGACATGCTGTGTGTGGGAGGGAGTTGATTCCTTTCCCTTTCATACACACTTGTTCATGCTTTCACGCACACTGAATAATGCACTTCAGTGATCACTTTGCAAGTGGATTTTGCCATTTCGCACAGTAAAATCGACTTGCAAAGTGGATTGAAAGTGCATTGCTCTGTGTGTTCGGGAACAGGAACACGAGCGGGCAGATGGAGAAAGTGCCGAAGCCCAAACTCCGGGGACTAACAAAATCTGCTGCAGAAAAATGCATATATGAAGTGGAAAACATTAAACCTTAAATTTTTTAAAAATAGACATATATAATCGGAATTCCTCCTCAGTATGCACACCCATGCACACACGTAAATTACACATCGCAACCCTAGTTTTCAAAGAGTGTTTAGCAGACTGTTTATGACGACGGCCCCCCTGGAAAACAAGCAGGGCTTAACAGCCCTACATGGTAGGACTCTGCCGGAAACACTGGACGGGGGTTGGCATGGCAACCGTGGCCGGGTTCCAGATGCATCTGCTGTGTGGGCCTCCACGTCTCCGCCTGGCGGTGGGGAGGCAGCGTCTTCTTCCTGTAAGCAGAGCTTTCACTGTATCTGCCTCTCTGCTCAGTGTTTGAGGCTTCGGAGCAAAACTGTTCCTAGAGATTTCTTTAAAAACGAGTAAATCCGTTCTCCTCCCCATCCCTCTTGGGTCAACAGCCCTCTTAACCCCCCCCCAGAAAAGGAAGCCTACGAGATTACGCAACTTCTCCGCTGGGCTATATCTAGGCCTCCTAATCCGAGTGGGTTTCCTGTCTTTTAAATCCCAAAACGAGGGAGGCAAAAATATCTTGCTTATAAAGCACTTACGGGAAAGCTGCGACTGTCTCTTCAGCGGGCAGCCGTCTGTAACACTGAATCTACCAGCCCAGGATAAATGTTAAAGGGCGACACTTAATCCGTATTTCCTATCGCCTCCGTTCATACTTTTATTTACTTATCAGTGATTATTTTCGATTGCTTATTTCATTTCTCATGTTGGGATTATCGCGAGGACACTTTTATGAGAACCAACATTTCACTGGGACGGAGAGAGAATGCACATCTCTTAAAAGGTAAAGGTAAAGCCAGTCGAGTCCGACTCTAGGGTTGCGGTGCTCATCTCCGTTTCAAAGCCGAAGAGCCAGCGCTGTCTGAAGACGTTTCCGTGGTCATGTGGCCGGCATGATTAAACACCGAGGCGCACGGAACGCTGTTACCTTCCCACCGGAGTGGTACCTATTTATCTACTTTATTTATCATTCGATTTCTCGCTTTCGAACTGCTAGGTGGTCAGGAGCTGGAGCTAGAGACGGGAGCTCACTCTGTCTTGCGGCCCCCTGGGTCTCGAACTGCTGAACTACTGACCTTCCACAGCCTGCAGTTCAGCGTCTTAACCACTTGAGCCACATCTCTTAGGCACTCTTAATTTGTTCATTTAAAAAATTTCCCTTACTGAAACCCCGGTCGGGGTTCCCAACCTCCAGGTGGGGCCTGGAGATCTCCCAGTATTACTACTGGTCTCCAGACATCAGTTCCGCTGGAGGAAATGACTACTTTGGAGGACGCACGCTAAGTCCCTCCCCTACCCCTAAACCTCCCAACCAAACGTTGGCAACCCTAGATTCCTCATCATCCTGGCAGGTCAGTAAAGCGAAACATTCAGCGTTTACAAAATGCACATGCGTCCTCCCTGCCCTGTGTTGAAAAACTGCTCCCCCCCCCAAAAAAAGAAATCAACCTGAGTAAATTCCAAATTAGTATTCAGTACGTGATTGGTTCCCAAGACTATTCAAAGAGCAGATTAGACCAGGTGGTGTACCTCCTAGTAGTGGATCACATTGGTAGAAAAGCAGACAAGTCTACAGGTTTCACAGGTCTCTTCATCTCCTTCTGAGGAAGAGTTCTCCGAGACTTGCAAACTCGACTCCACCTATGAGCCCGAGGCGAGAACATTTACACATCCTGGGACAAGTCATATTCCGAATTTAGAGCAAACATCTCCGGAGAGATGCTGAACTCCTGCCTAAGATTTACTTCATCACTGAACATCCTGGAATGAATCATATGTACTCGGAACCGAGCCAGGTTGGATTTCAGCGAATTCATAACACTCTTAAAGGCACCGATTGGATGCGTAAGTTGCTGAGCCGGTTGGAAATTCCAGAAGTACAGCTCTATTGTTTGCCAAAGATTGTCTTGGGGCATTCTTACAGTTTGCAACAGCAGGAGGAAAAAATACTTCAGAATTTCATACCACTTTAAAGCACTAGGTGTCCCCTTCGTTTGGTCCTTAAGGACACAGTGGTGTTTTTAAAAAACCTTTTGTTAAAGGCTTCTGGGTAGGCACCCCAAACCAGGAATTGTTCTTTAGTTCCACCCCCCCCACACTTTTCGAGAGACTTCAGCGACCCAACCGAAATCTTTCTTCTAGCAAACTCCATCTCAAAACCCCCAGCGAGCAGTTTCAACTGAGGGAGGTTTGCTGCCGTGGCTTTTAACAACTGTCTGATGTGCGACAGGAGGCAGCCCACGCTTATCACGAAGACAAACATTATTATCAGCAATGTTCCCAAGGCAAGCCGCTGCTAAAAAGGTACAAGAGGAGGAGCCGGCAAAGTGGCTGGCAACTCCACACCTTGGGTGGTCTCGGCGCACAAGAGCACAGCACGGTTGCCTGAGCGTTAACAAAGGGGGCCCCGTTCTATTATATTTATTGACATATCTAGACTGATCAACCTTGTGTAGCCCCCCTCCCCAGCCACAACTATTCATAAGAACACACACACACACCCATTTGCCTCTTCTATTGGGGCAAGTGAGGAAACCAGCTGCGGAACCGGACGCAAAAGCATTACAAGTCTGTGGTCAAACTGATTGCAAGCCCAGCTTTTTCAGATTCACTACAAAACCTCTTAACCCAGAAGAGACCGAAAGGGGCATGCGAAGCCGGTCTTCCCATCGCCCGCTGCCCTGGCATACTGAACAGGAAACTGACTACAACCAATGCCCATAAATGGGGATTTTTTTTAAAAAAAAGGGGGGGGAGGTTGTATGTTCACATTGCAAGCAGTTTGATTTGTTTCTTCATAAAGAGCTTTTGCAGGTCCGTTAAGCTACAGCGGAGGTCTGAAGCAGATTCAGCAGAGAGAACAGGCCACCCCCCCACTCAGAAGCCCCCCCCGTGATATGGCCCCAGCTTTGGCAACTCGACTGCACCCACCATCAAGAGTCCACCACACCCCCTTTTCTCCTATCAAGGGAGGGACACACCCCTGTTCCCCTCCCAGCGGGACCCCCCCACGCCCCCCTCTCCCCTGCCCACC
>NW_015172139.1:53461-61918 GCF_001447785.1 Gekko japonicus | reverse complement strand
GGCCCCGAGGGCGCCGGGCAGGCTGGCACTCACCGGCGGCAGGAGGCGCTTAGCCGACGCACGCCTGGGACGGGGAGAGGTGGTCTCCGGAGCCTCTGGAGCAGCCGTGGGTGGGGGCTCCGGCGCTGAGCAAAGACATCCTCCCGGGAGAGGCCTGCCTGGAGAGACTCGGGAGGAGGAACGAGGGGCGCGATGCGCGGGCGGGCGGGCGACGCGGGAGCCGACGGGCGAGCCTCCTCAGCCTGCCCTGCTCGGGAGCGTCTGACTGGCGACGAGGCGGGCGGCCCGGGAGGAGGAGTGGCCCGTTGTATAACCGGCAGGCGGAGCAGCCGCGGCCGGGCGCCCGCTGATGTCAGAGCCGCCCCCCTTTCCCTTCCCTGCCTGCCGGACACACCCACACCCCGCACGTGTACCCTGGCGCGGCCACCAGCAGTTCCGGGAAGGCCCTCATTGGCCGGCGGGCCGAGCCAATCGGAGGGCGGCGCCCCGACTGCATAATCGCCGGCCGGAGCCTGGCCATTCACGCGGCGGGGACGATGGGAAGGGGGGGCGCCCCCACCGGAAGTCGGGTTGCGATGCCAACGGGGCGCGCGCGGCAGGGTCTGTTGCCAACCTCCAGGTGGGGCCTGGAGACTTCCTCCAATCCCCTTTTTCAGACCGCAGCTTCGGAGGATAGGCTCTGTGGGCATCGCCTCTGCGCTGAGCTTAGGGTTGCTGCAAGCAGCGTTCTCACTAAGCCGAGTTCCCACTAAGCACTCCCCTTCATGGCCTACAGTCAGTGTTCCCTCTAAGCTGAGTTAGTGTGAGCCAGCTCACAGTTCTTTAGCCTCCGGCTCAGACACATTTCGGTCTTCGGTCAGGGAGGAGGTGGCTCCAGAGCAAACTGATTTAATGCAGCAGCCACATCGCTGGCTCACAGCTTTAACGCCAGCGGCTCGACAAATAGAACTTTTTGCTCACCAGACTCCACAGCTTAGAGGGAGCGTCGGCTGCAAGGATCCGGTTGGTGGCTGGAGAGACGTCCTGCGATCAGGCAGCAGGACAAAATGGCTGATTTGGAAGGTGGGGTCTATGGCCTTATAGCCCCCCTCTGAAGTCCCTCTCCAAATTCCACCCCACCCCAAATCTCCAGGAATTCCACAACCTGGAGTTGGCAACCATAGCTGGCAACCATCCCCTTCCCAGATGCCACCCCCCCAGGCTCCACCCCCCAAATATCCAAGAATTTCCCAATCCAGATTTGGCAACACTGATGGGGTATTATCAAGGCTGGTTCTCTGGCAGAGCCGCCCAAAGCAAGTGACTGGTGTGGCCAAAATGAAGGAGGTGCCGAATCCGGCAGGATTGCCAACTCCGAGTTGGGAAATTCCTGGTGATTTGGGGTTGGGGGTGAGGGAACAGAGTTTAGCACAGATGTGATGCCATTGAACACCCCCCCACACACACACTGAAGCTGCCATTTTCTCCAGGGGAACTGATCTCTGGAGATTCAAGATTTCAAGATCTCCAGGCCCTAACAGGAGGTTGGCAACCCAGTGCAGAAACACCACAGGGGCTCTGTTTGTTGACGTATTTATATAGATCTCCATGGCTGCTTCGCTCCTGAGCAATTCAGGAACATCAACAACAGCAGACACAAAGAAATGTTAAATCACACTGTTCTACGCAGCCTCTCCCACAGCTCACAGCACCATAAGGGCTTGGGCCCGGTGAGTGGTTTTGTGGTTCCAGAAGGAGATGCATGTATCTTGCTTCAGGAGGCTACCACTGGTTGGCCACTGCGTGAGAAAGGATGCTGGACTAGATGGGCCACTGGTCTGATCCAGCAGGGCCCGTCTTAAGTCCTTATGAAGGCCTCAGCCTCCATGCCCTGTTGTTGGTCCTCCAGAGGAACTGGTCTGCTACTGTTCGAGACAGGGTGCTGGCTTAGACGGACCGCTGGTCTGACCCAGCAGGGAGCTTCTGATGTTCTTATGAAGGCCTCGGCCTCCATGCCCTGTTGTTGGACCTCCAGAGGAACTGGCTGGCCCCTGTGTGAGACAGGAGGCTGGATTAAGATGGACCACTGGACTGACCCAACAGTGCTCTTCTGATGTTCTTATGAAGGCCTCGGCCTCCATGCCCTGTTGTTGGACCTCCAGAGGAACTGGCTGGCCCCTGTGTGAGACAGGAGGCTGGACTAGATGGGCCACTGGTCTGATCCAGCAGGGCTCTTCTCATGTTCTTATCCAAGAGGCAAAAATCCCTGAACCAGCCCTGGGTTTTTCCACTCAATTGTCAACACCCCTTAAGAAATAAATTCTCCTGATCGACCTTTCTCTGCCTCCAGCCCTGTCCCTTCCCATCCCTGCGTTTCTTCCGCCAGCCCTTCCTCTCTGCCTCCTACTTCACCTGCCCAGTGATCCCCAGGCAGCCAACCCTGTACGCACAAGCCTGTGCCAGATAACATTTTAAAAGGACCAGATGCGACTGCGAGCAACTGTGGTCTGAACAAGCCATTCGCCATAAGCTTGTCGAACAGCTAGACTGGAGTCCGGGAGCGCCGCAGAGACCCATGAGATTTCCAGGCCAGACGCTGTGGAGAGGCAAAGCTCCCTTCGTTGCATGGTTCCTTAGCGTGGCAGACTGGGGGGGGCTGGGAGTGGGGACAGAGCACGCTTGCCACTCAAATCGGAGATTTTGGAGGGCAGCGTTCGGGGAGGGACATCAATGGGGCATAACGCCACAGAGTCCACCCTTCAAAGCAGCCATTGTTTTCCCAGGTGAACTGATCTCTGTTGCCGGGAGATCAGTTGTAACCCCTCGAGATCTCCAGCCGTTCCCTGGAGATTGACAACCCTAGGCCGGGCGTGCATGCAATCTGACGCACTAACACTAGAAGCCGGAAGAATAAGGCGCATGGCGGGGGCTGAGAGGAAAAGGTACAAAATATTGAGTCTGCTTTTGATTATCTGGAGACCACACCTCATTACTTTCTCACAATAAGCCCTTATCAGTCCTCCAGATCTGCCGGGGAGAAATCAATATTTGGTCAATCAACTGCTGCTTACCAAACAATGAAACAAAGGTTGTTCAGGTCCTTTCGATCCCGCTCCTCCCCAAAAGGCCTTTTTTTTGGGGGGGGGGGAGTAGAAGAAGAAGAAGAAAAGAGATTGGATTTATACTCTGCCGTTCACTACCCAAGGGAGTCTCAGAGCGGCTTACAAACTCCTTTCCCTTCCCCTCCCCACAACAGACACCCTGGGAGGGCGGTGGGGCTGAGAGAGCTCTGACAGAAACTGCTCTTTTTCAGGGACAGCTCTTATCAGAACTACGGCTTGCCCAAGGTCATCCAGCCGGGTGCAAGTGGAGGAGTGGGGAATCAAACCCGGTTCTCCCAGATTAGAGTCTGCGCACTTAACCACCACACCAAACTGGCTCACATAAAGTCCACCAGCGTTCTCTAACCCAGGTTCAAGTTCACCCCATCTCGCTGCGACAATTCGACGCGGCCGCACGCCATCTTGTAAAACCAGTCAACGGAAGTCACTACGCCACAAGTTATTTTCTAGCCAAGCTGCCCACATGTAATTTTTAAAAACCCAAAACATGTAAAACGCTTCTCCACTTGATCACCGGCAGGAGATTCATACTGACTGTAGGCAATGCTCCCTCTGAGCTTTCGGGTTTTGTAAGCAAACGTTCGACTGGCATTAAAGTTGTGAGCGAGCGATTTGGCTACTGCATGAATCAGTTTGCTCTGGAGCCCTCCTTCCCGAGCTAAGACAGAAATGTATGAGCTGGAGGCTAAAAAACTGTGAGCTCGCTCACACTAACTCAGCTTAGAGGGAACACTGACTGTAGGCCATGAAGGGGAGTGCTCTTTAGAAGACTCAGTTATCCCGGTTACTGTGTCTGCATTCTAGGTAAGAATTAGAACTGGAAGCCATCTGACGGTCTCCAGTGCTGCCTTCGTCCTTCCTATGGAAGACACCCTATGGATCGTCACCTCGCCCTTCCCGTTCCAGGAGTTCCTGGGTACGCATAATGATGGCACCCAGCAATCTTCAGAACAGGGAGTCTCCTCGTCGAGTTCCTGTGCACAGGCCTCTAGATCGACACACAGAAAAGAGACTAGGAGCTATACACGACTCAGGGCTATTTTTGGGCAGGAACGCACAGGAACGGAGTTCCGGCTGGCTCCCGAGTTGGCCACGCCCAGCAGGAACTTATTAGCATAGCAGGCCACACCCAATAGCAGAAACTCATTAGGATTGGCTACATTAGGGGTGTGTGGCCTAACATGCAAAGGAGTTTAAAAAAGCCCTGGGTTTTGACAACAAACAAGGTAAACAGAATAAGAAGGGAAAGGTGGGTGTGGCTGGATGACCACACTTCTCGTAACATGGTGGTGTGGGCTAATGAGCGGTGCTGTCAGGGTGTGGCCTAATATGCTAATGAGTTCTTGCTGTTGGGTGTGGCCTATTGTGCTAATGAGTTCCTGCTGGGCTTTTTCTACAAAAAGAGCCCTGTATGTAACCGGGTGCTCAATCTGTACGAGGTGTCCCGCTCACTTATACGTGTCGTTGTTTGCTTTTCCTTAGAGAAGCCATGTGGGTTGAGGTACACATACAAAAAAAGGACAGTAGACACACACAAAAAAGCGGAGCTGGGAATATGTCAGACCGTCCCACAATTCTATTTGTATCTATCCCATTTTAAAGAGACTTGCAAATAGCTATCATCAGCGGACAGGCACCTGGAGTACTTTAAACCCTTGTTTGCATAAGGGAGCTTCTTTATTTTATTTTTCCTTAATTCATTTACACACTGCCTTTTCTCCACAGTGGGGGCCCAAATCGCCTGACATCGGTTCTCCAGTCTTCCGTTCTATCCCCACAACAACCCTGAGAGGTAGGCCAGGCTGAGGGATATGCCTGGCCAAGGTCCCCCCAGCCAGCTTCCATGGTATAAGGGGGTGGGGTTCAAACCCAGGCCCTCCCAGATACTAGTCCAACAGTCTTAACCACTATGCCACACCGGCCCTTCGGCTAGCATGCCCCTGGCCCTCTAAGCTGAGTTAGTGTGAGCTAGCTCACAGTTTTTTAACCTCCGGCTCACACATTTTTGTCTCAGCTCAGGAAGGGACGGCTCCGGAGCAAACTAATTTATGCAGTCGCCAAAGGGCTCGCTCACACAACTTCAATGCCAGGGAGCTCGAAAAGTAGAATTTCTGCTCACAAGAATCCACAGCTGAGAGAGGGAGCACTGATGGGCACGGCAAAGATTTCGGCTTGTCTGGTATCTTAATCTGGAATCCCCAATGGGAGGCACTCTTTTTTTAAAAAAAAAAAACCCTCCCCAGGACACCTAGCAGAGAGAAACCACCACCAGCCCCCAGCCGGAGCGTGAGAGAGGAAAGCGATGGAGGTTGTTTTCCGGGGAGATGTCCCACATTATCTATGCGTGCGTCGACACAAAGTCAGGGAGAAAGGCTGCCTGTGCCGCTGGTTCCCAGACGCACGCAACCTTTACACTCTCCTTACAAAAGCCCCCGGGCCTCCCATTGTGAGTCCTTTGTCCTCGGAAACAGTGGGATCCCGAATGACTCCCTCGGTCTATTCTCTTAGCCCTCACGCCCGAGCTGGGACGCGGCATCTTCCACTGGGCCTCTGATGCTCGCCCATGAGCCACAGACGACCCCGCCGACCTCTTCCCCCCTCAGCAGGATGGAGAGTCTTCCGGTTTGGCGATTAATTAAAGGCCTATTGTCAAAGGAGACCTCAACTCACCCAGGCGGCCTATAAGCAGGGGAAGCGGTGCTTCAGTCCTGCAGAAACCTATCGGACCACAAAACTTACCAGAAGTGTGCATTTTAGACAAAACCTCAATGTTTTGCATTTATATCTTGCTTCCCCCGCCCCCCAGCCAGGGATTCAAAGCAGTTTAGAACATGGCTCTTCCCTCCTCCATATTCTCAAAACAACCACCCTGTGAGGTAGGCTGGGCTGAGAGGCCCAAGGTCACCCAGCGAGCTTCCAGGGCAGAAGTGAACATTTGAACCAGGGTCCCAGTCCCACCACTCTGTCCCCTGGCCAGTTTGGGGTAGTGGTTAAGTGCGTGGAAACTAATCTGGGAGAACGGGTTTGATTCCCCACTCCTCCGCTTGCACCTGGCTGGACGACCTTGGGCAAGCCATAGTTTGATAAGAGCTGTCCTTGGAAAAGAGCCGTTTCTGTCAGAGCTCTCTCAGCCCCACTGACCTCACAGGGTGTCTGTTGTGGGGAGGGGAAGGGAAAGGAGTGTGTAAGCCGCTCTGAGACTCCTTCCGGTAGTGAAGGGCGGGGTATAAATCCAATCTCCTCTTCTTCTTTTAAAAAGACAGGCAGTTGCTGCAAGTGTTAATTTTCACAGAACCCCTCATCGGGCATGATGGAAAAAAACAGCCATTTCTCTGCCCTGCATCACCACATGAAATACGTGACAGGCGATCGGCTACTTCTCGTTTCCAGAATACTCACGCATGGTTATGCCAAACTTGAGTCGAAACATTCGTGGCAAAACAAGCTCCCTACCGATGGGAGGCAGGAGGGGGGGGGATAAATTTCACACCGTGATGGGAGGGAGGAAGAGGAGGACGCGCTTTCTCCAATCCCCCAGCATCACGCAGAAGTACCTATTCTACATTTCCCCCATGTCTGTACTGTCACTTTGAACCAGTTTATCGTTCCAACCCTTGCACCCCCATATTTTTGAGGACCGGAGGCATGTCCAGCAGAAAGCTCTCCAGTGTCCACCAAGTCAATAAACACGGCGGTTCTCTGATGTTCCCCGTAGGAAATCCACGATGGATCGCGGACAAATAAGCCGGAAAGAGCCTGCTGCAAGAGGCGAATGCGCTGCTATAGCGAGCGGCAGGAGTCATCCGGGAAAGAGGTTTTCACCCACAATGAAGAGTGGTGATGAGTAGGACCCCGGGCCCTTAGATCTGGCCGCCTCTGGAAGGGCCTGGGTGACTAATTCAAAAACACCATTGTCGAGCTTTGCAGGGACGGCGGCTCTCCACAAAGGGGGAGCCGCCCACAAAAGTGAAAACACAAAAATCCTTAGAAAAGGCTCGGCCTAGGACAGGATGACAGGGCTCGAGCCAAAAGCACAGGGCTGGGTGAACGCTGATGCAGGACTGCCACTCTGGCGGACTTTCTACCCCTTTACAAACACTTGAAAGGCAACACAGGAACCGATTAAAGGGAGGCCGGGTATCTGATTGGTCAGCTGGCCTGTTCCCTTGTGGAGAATAAGAACTGCCCTAGGGCTGCCAAGTGGGGGCAGGGGGCGGGTAAACCCCCGCTTTGGAGGCCCGATTTCCGCCGCCGCAGAATCGGGCCCCGGGTGGAACCCCGCCCCCCGAAGCGCAGCGTGGCTGCGTCACAGGAAGTGACGCAACCACATAGATCACGTTGGGGGCGTGGGCCCAATCGTCGGAGGGTTTTCCCTCCAACGATTGGGGCCATGCCCCCAACATGCTCTACATTGTGCATCACTTCCTGTGATGTTCTGGCGGCACGTCCCTCGGCAGCTCCCGGACCCCGGCGACGCTCCCCCGCCGGTGAGTCCAATCGACTTGGCAATCCTAAACTGCCCCTCCCCGCAACTGCACAGGGAGGCTACATAAACATTAATTCCCCTCCCCTTTTCTTTCAAATGACTAATATGGATACTTTTCAGAAGGCAGGTTAGTAAAAAAAAAAAAATAGCTAGTAACTTCGGGGCCTGTTCGAAACACCACACAGACTCACTCCGTAGGTTCCTTCAGTGTGGCAGCACCAGTGACGGAACTAGTGTTAATTGCGCAGCCTCAAAGTGTACTGAATGGCATGGCAGGGGCATTGTTTAGCCGTCATCAGGCGTACCTATGGTAGAAACCCTTATTAAGAGAGACAGATCGGGTGGAAGTCCTTTTCAAGGGGATGAGAAAGAAAAATGGCTAATCCAGATCAAATTCAACATGGCTGCCATTCGACGTGACTTTGTATCACTGGTTCCACGGCCTCCCTGTGTAAAAAGGGTGCAGGGTTGGTTAAACTCCCACATGCAGAGTCTCTTTAGAAGAAGTGCCTCAATAAATAAGCATCTCTTGCTATATTAATTACCCATATCCAAGATAGGATCAAAATTTGTACAGGAGGAAACAGAAGAGGAAGTTCTTCATTCATATTCCAAAATATCCGAAAGTCAGAACGAAGTTTGAGTCCAGTGGCAACTTTATGACCAACGAAGTGGCACACGAAAGCTTCTACCCAGAATAAAACTTTGTTGGTCTTCAAGGTGCCCCTGGGTTCAAACTTCGCTCTCCTGCTTCAGACCAACACCAACACGCGATCCCACCTGAAGCTATTTATTATTTATTTATTATTTGTATTTATAGCCCGCCCATCTCGTAAGCGGGCTTGGGGGGGGGGGGGAACGTCATAAAAA
>NW_015172139.1:49375-53304 GCF_001447785.1 Gekko japonicus | reverse complement strand
CTTCTTTCCCTTCCCCTCCCCACAACAGACACCCTGTGAGGGAGGCGGGGCCGAGAGAGCTCTGACAGAAACAGCCCTTTTTCAAGAACAGCTCTTATCAGAACTACGGCTTGCCCAAGGTCATCCAGCCGGGTGCAAGCGGAGGAGTGGGGAATCAAACCCGGTTCTCCCAGATTAGAGTCCATGCACTTAACCGCTACGCCAAAATGGCTGTACGGTTCTTTAGCATTTTGGGTTAATAGACGGATAGGTAACGACCACCTCAGGGAGGCCATATAGAGACGTCCGCTGCCTCAGCCGTAGACCTGGTGGTGGAACAGTTCCGCCTTACAGGCCTTGCGGAACTGAAGAAGATCCCGCAGGACCCAAATCTCGACTGGGGGCATGTTCCTCCAGGCAGGGGCCAGGGTAGAAAAGTCCTGGCCCCGGTCGAGGCAAGATGGACGTCCTTTGGGCCAGGAACAACCAGGAGGTGTTGGTCCACAGAGCGTAATGGTCTTCGGGGCGTATATGGGAAAAGGCGGTCCCTCAGATACGTGGGTCCCAGGCCATGTACACCAACACCTTGAAGCTATCCAAAAGACAAACCACCGAAAGACACACAAACTCTCCCACAAGCACAGCGCTGGTGCCTTGCAAAGAGGAAATGGACACAGCTTCCGAGGCAGTCAGAGACCAGTAGAAGAAGAAGAAGAAGAAGAAGAGATTGGATTTATACCCCGCCCTTCACTACCCAAAGGTGTCTCAGAGCGGCTTACAAACTCCTTTCCCTTCCCCTCCCCACAACAGACACCCTGTGAGGTAGCTGGGGCTGAGAGAACTCTGACAGAAACTGCTCTTTTTCAAGGACAGCTGTGCCAGAGCTTGTGACTGACCCAAGGTCACATCAGCAGGTGCAAGTGGAGGAGTGGGGAATCAAACCCGGTTCTCCCAGATTAGAGTCCGCACACTTAACCACTACACCAAGCCTCCTCCTCCCCACCCGGTCCTCAAGAGGATGCACGTTTTCTTGATGTGGGCATCTGCAGCCTTTCGGGGTGGGGAGAGTCCCAGCTCTCGGCAAGAGGGGGCCAAGGACAGGACAGACAGAGAAGGAGAGATGGACCAGTATTGTCTGCTCTGGGTCCAGCCCCACCTCCCGAACCCCACTGCTGTTTCGCTGGACCTCTAATGCAAGAATAAACTTCCCAGTATTCTCCGCCCTACACAAGAGACCGGGCCCACAAGATGAGGCAAACTCCACAGGTCTCCTTCCCAGGTCTCCTTTCAAAGGGCTTATTGCCAGTTTGGTCTAGCGGTTAGGAGCGCAGACTCTAATCTGGGAGAACCGGGTCTGATTCCCCCCCCTCCTCCGCTCACAGCTGCTGGATGACCTTGGGCACGCCAAAGTTCTGTCAGAGCTGTTCTCTCAAGGACAGTTCTGGAAAGGAGCTCTCTCGGCCCCGCCTACCTCACAGGGTGTCTGTCGCAGGTAAGGGAAGGGAAAGGAGTTTGTAAGCCGCTCTGAGGCTTCGAATGAAGGGTGGGGTATAAATCCAGTCTCCTCTTCTTCTCTGGAGGGGAGGGGACTTGTGGCTAGATTTCAGCTACACACACACCACTGCAAAGCCCTCCAGGAATCCAGACCCCAAGATTAGAGTCCACCTCCAACTCAGAGCCTTGACTAGTTTCCAGCTTAAAGGTAAAGTAAAGGTAAAGGTTCCCTTGCTCGAAAGCCAGTCGAGTCCGACTCTAGGGTTGCGGTGCTCATCTCCGTTTCAAAGCCGAAGAGCCAGCGCTGTCCGAAGACGTTTCCGTGGTCATGTGGCCGGCATGACTAAACACCAAGGCGCACGGAACGCTGTTCCCTTCCCACCGAAGTGGTACCTGTTTATCTACTTGCAATTTCTTGCTTTCAAACTGCTACGTTGGCAGGAGCTGGAACTAGAGACGGGAGCTCACTCCGTCATGCGGCACACTCGGGTCTCGAACTGCTGAACTACCGACCTTCCACAGCCTGCAGTTCAGCGTCTCAACCACTTGACCCACCGCAGCTCCATGCTTGCTAAACTCCAAATTCCCTACAACAGCGAAGCAGAGAATCTAGGGAACAGGCATGCAGTTCTCAAGATTGGGGGGGGGGCTAAGAAACCCCCTGGGCCTGGCCCAGAACAGGGTCGGCCAACTCTGGATTGGGGAAACTCCTGGAAATCTGTAGAAGGCAAAGTCTGAGGAGGGGCGGGACCTCAACAGAGTCTAATACCATGGAATCCACCCTACAAAGCAGCCATTTTCCTCCAGGGAGCTGATCTCCCTCCAGGCCCTACCTGGAGATTGGCAACACTGCACGCTGCACAGGAATTGCCCCCCCCCAAAGAAAACAGCTGCTGATCCACACACACCCCCAAGCGCTCCGCCTTGGCCTGTAATCAGAGCGAGCGCCGGCTGGCTCCGTGCAAATTGTGGTCCACATTCTTTCCATAACCAGGTCATCTGATCGGGCCGCCGGTTGCAGCCAGCTCTTATGTAACACCTCCCAGCTCACATGGGGCTGGACAGTGCTGTGTTGTACAAGCCGCCCGCCCCACACGTCTGGGAGAAGGCGGGGCCTCGGCCACAAGCCCCTCCCCTCCCTCTCTTCCCCCCCACCCGCTCACCCGCCTGCCTGCATGCATGCCTGTTGCGTTGCCAAGGGTGGTTATTTCCACACCGCCAGCCGCAAGAACAAGAGGAGGCGGCCCATAAAAGGCAGACGGGAACATAGTGTTCTCTTGGCTCTCTTGGGCAAGTTCGGGCGCCTGCCAGCTCCTCCCTCCATTCCTGCCACGGAAACGGGGCTAATTTTTGCTCTGCAAACAGACAGGGACAAGATAATAGCAAGGCAGCCATATGGAGCAACCAAACCCAGAAGAAAACAAAGGCCGGGTGGCGGCGCACAGGGGAAGGCCGGCAGCTTTGGGACTCGGGTTCTAATTTTTATCTTTTGGGGGGGGATATTCCCGCCCGCCCGCCAATGCTCCCTCTAAGCCGTGGAGTCCTGTGACCAAAAATTCTACTTTGTGAGTTACTGGCATTCAAGTAGTGAGTGAGTGATTTGGCTACTGCAGAAATCAGTTTGCTCTGGAGCCATCCTTCCTGAACTGAGAAAAAAAATGCATGAGCCGGAGGCTAAAAAACTGTGAGCTAGCTTTATGCAGCAGCCAAACCGCTCGCTCACAACTTTAATTCCAGTAGCTCACAAAGCAGAATTTTTGCTCACAAGACTCCACAGCTTAGAGGGAACATTGGCTCCTGGTATTAAAAGTTGTGAGCGAGCGATTGGGCTGCTGCATAAACTAGTCTGCGCCGGAGCCACCCTTCCCTGAGCGAAGACGAAAACGTGTGAGCCGGAGGCTAAAAAACGGTGAGCCGGCTCACACTGACTCGGCTTAGAGGGAACACCGCTGCCCACCCATTTCTCAACAGGAGAGTGCAAAACTTCCTAGAGAAGGAACGGGAGACCTGAAGCGATTAGCGGGAGATGCACAGAGCATAAAGGAGGAGTATGCACGGTTGGGGGGGGGGTGAGACCACGGAAGGCATTGGCGAGCGGTGGGAGGCCCTCCCCCAAGGCTGTGGGTTCAAATCCAGTCAACCTGGCTGCTTTCCCAGTCCACCCACTTGCCCTGGGAATGATCGGGGGCGGGGGTGGATTCAGGCTCACTGGTGCCCGAAGCACTGACCCATCTTGGTGCCCCCCTCCTTTCCACACTGACCCAGTCCATTTTAGTCGTTGACCTGTCTGACCAGATATACAATGCAGGTTGCAGCAGTACAAAAATTGATTCATAGGATAACACAATATACTGTACGAACAAAGCTTTTCACCCTTTTCCCAACTTTGTGGTGCCCCCTTTGGCCCTGGTGCCCTAAGCACCTGCTTAGTCTGCTTCATGGTGAATCTGCCCCTG
>NW_015172139.1:48351-49317 GCF_001447785.1 Gekko japonicus | reverse complement strand
CCACCCAAAAGGGTTTCCACGGACCCCCCCCCCCAAAAAAAAAAAAATCAAGCAACCGAAGGTTCTGCCCCTCACAGCAAAGGGCCATGCCGGCAGAGTTAAAGCCACTTACCACCCACGTTCTTTGCATCACTGACAGTCTGGAAGTGTCGTGGGGGGCGTCAGTTCATGCACCCAACACAAAGCAGCAGCATTCCAAAAGCAGCATTTCCAACCAGGACCCCGGGAGACCCAGGTTCGAATCCCGGTCTGCCGCGGAAGCTCCCTGGGTGACCACGGAAAGTCACACGCTCCCAGCCTAACCTACCTCAGAGGGTGGTTGTGAGGCTATAACAGAGGAGAGGAGAATGCTGCGAGCCGCTTTAGAGAGAAAGGCGGGGAATAAGTGAAGCAAATTAATAATAATATTTCCGCCAGTTCAATCCCGCGCTTCCAGATTCTCCAGTTTGGGAAGACTGCTGCCCCCTGCTGGCGGTGCCCGGCCTTGCCCAGGAATGCAAGCCCGGGCGGCTTGTTCCTGCAAGAGGACCTCGCCCAACCACACACTTCGACGGGACATTGTGTTCCAGAACAGCAGAACTGGGACAGTGCCTTGGAGAGGAAGTGGTGCGTGGCAGAGACGCCGGGAAACCGGGCTCCGCACGTGGCCAAACACTCCGCGCGCACGCCCCCGGGCCGCTGCTGCTGGAGAGACATTGGCTCCCAGAACCTGAGTCGCTGCGGCTCCACCCGGCCTCCCCGACAACCTTTACCCTACTGTACATTCAGAACATTTTGATTGCTACTGTGAAGCTGATGGAGTGGCTAAGAGGGAAGCAAGCAGAAAGTTCCATTTCCCGGCATCCGCTGATCTCACTCTGCAGCGCAAGGCTGAGCCGCAGCAGAAGAAGGAAGCCCAGCCTGGTATTTCCAATTCTGCTTCCACCAGCTGAGAACTCCCACCACCAGCAGAGATGATTCCTGAGA
>NW_015172139.1:39975-48335 GCF_001447785.1 Gekko japonicus | reverse complement strand
GGTTGCGGTGCTCATCTCCGTTTCAAAGCCGAAGAGCCAGCGCTGTCCGAAGACGTTTCCGTGGTCACGTGGCCGGCATGACTAAACACCAAGGCGCACGGAACGCTGTGACCTTCCCACCGAAGTGGTCCCTATTTATCTACTTGCAATTTCTTGCTTTCGAACTGCTAGGTTGGCAGGAGCTGGAACTAGAGATGGGAGCTCACTCCGTCTTGCGGCACCTGGGTCTCGAACTGCTGAACTACTGACCTTCCACAGCCTGCAGTTCAGCATCAATTCCCCACTCCTCCAAATGCAGCCAGCTGGGTGACCTTGGGCCAGTCCCAGTTCTCTCAGAGCTGTTCTCTCACAAGCAGTCCTCGAGAGAGCTCTCTCAAGCCCACCTACCTCACAGGGTGTCTGTTGTGGGGAGGAGAAGGGAACGGAGATCATAAGCCGCTCTGTGACTCCGAGTGAAGGGCGGGGTATAAATTCAATCTCTTCTTCTTCCTCCTCCTCCTCTTTCCCCTGCGTCCAACTCTGTTGCCTGTCAGTTCTTAATACTTTACAAAGACCACTTAGGGGCCTCTCGCCAGCCAATGTGGTCCCAGGCCGGGTTTCCTCCAACTCTCCCCTTCCCTCACTCTCACCCTCAGATTCCCCCAGGAAGAAAGAAGCAGATACCTCCAACTGGGTCATTCCTCGGGAACCCACTCAATCGCCCACAGGACCCTGCAGACTTTGCACAGGAATGCCGGCCTTCAGGAGCAGAGTTTAGTTCTGGCTATCAGCTGTGGATAACTATAACCGATCCCACCAGAGGGGCCTTGACCTGCCCAGGACGCCCCAGTCGTGGATGTTCTCGGCGCTAATCCTGCTGCTCTCCGCGGCCCGCTCACCTCCGCTGTCAAGAATTAAGCTTCACTTCATCCGACCTCTTTCCGTCCGTCACACACTCTGTCCCGCCATCTGCCCGGCCCGGCGGCACACGCCACGTAGCGCAGCACTCGCCGGATCGCTCCACTCCACCTGACCGGCTTTCTGGGTCATCCAATGACGGAGGGATCGACAGTCCTTGGGGGAAGGGGGTTCATTCACAAGTCCCAGACGGCTCATGCAGCTGAAACATTCGAGCTCTTTTGCCTTCTGCTTTTGAAGAGCCTCCGTTGCTGACCAAAGCTGCCTACCCGTCCATTCTTAATTTTCCTTCCTTTTTGAAAAGGGATTCCTGGCAGAGAGCACTCCGGTACCCCCCCCCAGTGAACGCAGGGCATCCTCTGCTAACAGAAAGGGACGCACAAAAGACTGACCCAGTAAAGTGACAGGAAGCTGAACGGGAGGGGGCTCCACCTGTCACAAAAGGGGGATGTCAGAAGAGACGAAAGAACACTGGAGAGGAGGGAGGAGGGAAACAGACACACACACACCCCAATTTCTTTGGCCTTCCTTTAGGGGTGATTCCACACTAGACCTTTAATCCTGGTTCAACCCTGTCCCGGAACATTCTACACTACACACAAGTTCACCCCTGTAATGATATCGGCAGTGTTCCCTCTAAGCTGAGTTAGTGTGAGCTGGCTCACAGGTTTTTAGTCTCCGGCTCACACATTTTTGCCTTTGCTCAGGAAGGAGGGCTCCAGAGCCAACTAATTGATGCAGCAGCCAAATCGCTCGCTCACAACTGTAATGCCAGGAGCTCACAAAGTGGAAATTCTGCTCACAAGACTCCGCTTAGAGGGAACATTGGATGAAGACTCTACCGCTTAGAGGGAACATTGGATATCGGGGTATTTTTTCTTTGCACATTACATTGGAGTCACCCTGGTTTCACCCCACACTTGTCCCGGGACAAACGGATGCGGTTATAACCAGGGATAAATGCCAGGACTTGTGTCGCGAGCGATAAAACCAGGGATGAGATCCAAGTGCGGAAAGGACCCTAGTTTTCCACAGGGGTTGGATTCCCTGGCCCTCCCCTCCAGCAAAATGCCTCCTACAACTTCACAGGAGCAAGCAGAAAGGCAGAAGACCGAGAGGCAGGAAATCCTGCAGGGCTTTTTCTCGGGGTGGGGGGGGAGTGTCGTCGAGGATCCGTTGGTCACGCTGGTCCGGCTATCAAAGGTGCTCAGGGATAAGCTGAGGTTTATTTCTGCTCTGAACCACAAAGATCATTACTGTCTCGACTGTTTTCCATAGACGGACAGCAATGGCGACCAATTAGTCTCCAGATCCAATTCAAGGTATTGGTGTTCACCTTTAAAGCCCTTAATGGTCTGGGACTCTCATACCTGTGGGACCGCCTCTCCCATTACACACAGGCACCCTGTGCTCCCTTTGGTCTTCCTCCAAAAGCCTCTTGCAGGTGCCCGGCACCAGGATGGCTCGTTTAGCTGCCACCAGGCAAAGGGCTTTCTCAGTCGTGGCCCCTGCTGTGGAATGCACGCTCGGATGACACCCGCGCCCCCACCAGACTCGTTTAGTTTTCGCAGGGCAGACAAGGCCGAATTGTTTCGGTCAGGGCTCTTTTTGTAGAAAAAGCCCAGCAGGAACTCATTAGCATAACTGGCCACACCCAACAGCAGGAACTCATTAGCATATTAGGCCACACCCCTGACAGCATGGGTCATTAGCATATGAGGCCACACCCCCATGGTCATCCAGCCACACCCACCTTTCCCTTCTTATTTTGTTTACCTTGTTTGTTGTCAAAACCAGGGCTCTTTTTGTAGCAGGAACTCCTTTGCATGTTAGGCCACACACCCCTAATGTAGCCAATCCTAATGAGTTTCTGCTGTTGGGTGTGGCCTGTTATGTTAAGCCGGAGTTCCTGCTGGGCGTGGCCAACTCAGGAGCCAGCTGGAACTCCGTTGCTGTGCGTTCCTGCCCAAAAATAGCCCTGGTTTCGGTTGGCCTTCGGTGTGTAATCCACACGTTTGGGGTGTTTTTGTCAGTGGTATGGTGCTTGCCACATACTTTAATAATCGTTTAACATTTTAACGTTAATATTTTTTTTTAATCTGCGGTCTGCTTTCATATCGCATGTTGCCGTGAGACCCTTTGGGTGAGAGGTGATGAGAAAGCTAATGAAATCTATCCATCGACTCGGTAACCGAAAATGCAAAAGAAGAACAGGGAAACAGATCCATCGCAGAGGCCACGAAAGCGAGTCGCAAGTCTGAAAGCCTTCCCACCCCATTCAAATAAGAGCTCTGGAATGACCCTCGTTTCAATCGGATTCGGGCAGATGTTCGGAGCAGAGTCACTCTTGCTCCTTACGTGAGCACTCGCTGACGAGGCACGAAAATGAACAGATGAGCCCACGAAATTGCTTTATACGGAATCAGACCACCAGTCCCGCAAGGTCAGTAACGTCTACCTCGGGCTCTCTGCCCTCTTGTTGGCCCTCCAGAGGAACTGGTTGGCCATTGTGGGAGACAGGATACCGGATTAGATGGACCCTTACTGGTCTGATCTTGCAGGGCTCTTCTGATGTTCTTATTAGGGGAAGGCCTCGGCCTCTCTGCCCTCTTGTTGGCCCTCCAGAGGAACTGGTTGGCCCCTGTGTGAGACAGGTGGCTGGACTAGATGGACCCTCCCTGGTCTGATCCACCAGGGCTCTTCTGATGTTCTTATTAGGGGAAGGCCTCGGCCTCTCTGCCCTCTTGTTGGCCCTCCAGAGGAACTGGTTGGCCCCTGTGTGAGACAGGTGGCTGGACTAGATGGACCCTCCCTGGTCTGATCCACCAGGGCTCTTCTGATGTTCCGGGTATCTCATTGTTCTGAATTTCGTTGGGACAGCACTGCCTGTTTCTGTCATTAGATTGCCTACATACGCACCAAAGGCACCTGCTACAGAAACAGGAAAATGAAAAGGACAGCCTGAGAACTCATCTGCAGAGAGAGGAAGGCCACGTTTTCTCCCCACACAGCATAGCGTCTCCCCACCCACATCTCCAACCCCCCCTCCCATGCTCACCTCGCCCTCGCCTCATGCGCCTGCCCACTCAGATAAGCCCCGGCCCTGCGCAAGAGAGCAGGTGAAGCCCCCATGATATAAGATGACTCACCCTCCCAAGGAGCATTACATGAGCACAAAGCCCCCAAGTGGCACCCAGCAGGCCCCTCGCCAGACGCTCTCCCCCCACTCTGCAGCTATTGCATAATCCCCACGGATCGCCGGTGCCACACAATTCCTTAGCAGCCGTTATTTAATCGCCGAGTTCTGACGAAAGACGCACGTAGGCGCATCTGCCAGCGTGGGTCTGCATAAAGCTACTTCCCCGGGCTCCCTGCACCTGCAGAAATCAGAGACACGCGACGACAAAGGAAGAGTATGTCAGATGTCAGCAACCGCTGCCGTCAGACCCTCAGGCCTCCTTCGGCCTTCTGGGGCTGTGGGGAGGGAGGTTTCAGCTTCTGCCCACTAGTGGTCAGGGAAGCACGCGGACGGGCTCCAGGTCTCAGAGGGACGAGCAGGTGGGAGATGGAACACTGAGCAGAGGCAACGCACAAAGCTGCAAGAAACGGTCCACTTCCACACACAGAACCCAGGTATCCCCCACCTGCTTGTCCACACGCACGGCCCGAGTCTTCAGGAGCCGGGCTGCAGCCAAGTCCAATCTGGATAAAATACCAATCAGCTGACTTTCGCAAACAGGCTCCTGGTTCCTACCTCGGCCTGCACTACATTAAAAAAAAACCCAAACCCAGACACACACACCCCCAATCTAACTGATTGTATTCTTCCACCCACTGATTTACGTCACGGATTTCTCACTATCGGTCTTTCCCCGAAAGGAAGGCTTTCTTACTCTCCTGGACTTAACGGACCTTCCTCAAGAAACACCCCCAACACAAACACCCCTTCTGCACTTCTGGCCGCCGAAGTCTCCCTCTACCCATGAAAGCAGAAGTCAAGAGAGACCTTTCCCAGGAACAGACCTTAAGAACATAAGAGAAGCCAATGTTGGATCAGGCCAATGGCCCGTCCAGTCCAACACTCTGTATCCCACAGTGGCCAGAAATACCAGGGGCCATCAGGAGGTCCAGCAGTGGGGCCAGGACATTAGAAGCCCTCCCACTGTTGACCCCCCCCCCCAAGCACCAAGATGACAGAGCATCACTTGCCCCAGAGTCCCTATCTATACCTTGTGGCTAATAGCCACTGATGGACCTCTGCTCCATATGCTTATCTAATTCCCTTTGGAAGCCGTCCATGCTTGTAGCCGCCACCACTTCCTGTGGCAGTGAATTCCAAGTGTTAATCACTCTTTGGGTGAAGAAGGACTTCCTTCAAGCCTGCTGGGTGCTGACCAATGCTCCCTCTAAGCTGTGGAGCCTTGCGAGCAAGAATTCTACTGTGTGAGCCGCTGGCATCAAAGTTGTGGCCGAGCAATTTGGCTCCTGCATAAATCAGTTGGCTCTGGAGCCCTCCTTCCTGAGCCAACGCAGAAATCTGTGAGCTGGAGGCTAAAAAACCGTGAGCCGGCTCACACTCACTCAGCTTAGAGGGAACACTGGCACTGCTAACCCTCAACAATACAGCCCAGAAGTGGTACAGTCATGCTCTCTGGCATATCCATCCCATATTCCCCTCAGGTGCCTTTTCACACCAGGTTACCTCTTCCTCAATACCTGATATTGTATTACTATTCCTTCCAAAATGTGTATCTCACCTTTCTGTCTTTACAAGGGCCACCAACATACCCCCTTCCCTTCTCCAGGACTGTCTTCCCTTCCTCAATATCATCCCAACTCCTGACAAGTTTCTTCAACTCATTTTCTGATCTCCAGTATTTGTATTAACTCCCTTCCCCCACGGTTTTCATCTTCTTCTTCCCTGCCTCCCGTTCCCTGACGTCCTGTGGTGTCATCTGAATACCTCCTCCACCACCCACCTCCACTGTTGCTTTCCGGAACCAGACTGTCGCACGATTAAACGCACGCCTCCCCAAAAAAAAAATACTCTCGGCTCTCTTTTTTCCTGTGAGCCATGACACTTTTCAGAAAGCGATCTATTCACGAGGGGGTTGTTCATTAATATATTTAGCCAACAACAACAAAAAAAATCCAATGGAACATTTGATAAAACCAAACTGTTTAGGCTGAAATAGCAGCCGCCTCAGGCTTGTGCACGCTCATATCTGCACACGAGACCCGGCTTCTGCTCAGAATGGCGGGAAATTAGCCGCACGAAATCATCCAGTGTAAATTCGGTCTGGGTCCTCCCCATTCCCCCCACCTTTTCCTCAGGCCTCGGTTCCCACCCTCTGCGGCTGAACCACCCAGATTGACTCATTCAGGGCTCATTTCCTGCGGGAGCGCACAGGAGCGGAGCTCCGGCAGTAAGGAGCTCAAGGGGGCCGGCACATGCAACAAGCCCCGCCCCCTGCTCCCAGCAGCCCTCAGTCAGAGCAAGAAGCAGCCAGGTAAGTTGCAGAGCCCCCCCCCCCGGTCCAAAACATTCCAGTGCCACCTTTAAGACCAAGTTTTATTCAGGTACAAGCTCTCCCTCCTCTGCGAGGACAGATCTGCACATCCCCCCCCCCATAGCTAGCAATCCAAAACAGTCCAGTGGAGCCTGAGCGGTGGGTGTTGCCTTCTGACACACTTCCGGTGATGTCAGGGGGTGTGGCCTATGCAAATAAGTTGTGCTAATGAGTTATGCTAATGAGCTTCTGCACCTCTTTTTGTACAAAATGATCCCTGGACTCATTGCTCCTTGGCTTCCGGCCCCCATCCCGTTTGAATTGCCCAGCCCCTGCCTTCGCCACCACTTAATCCGCTTTGCTTTCTTCCCAGGTCCACGCTTAGCTTTGTTCTTCAGATCTCCCGGGGCTCTTCCGTTCCAGCTCCTTCTTTCGGCTTCTTGTGGCCCCACACAGGTCTTTTCCTGCTCATCTCGTCTCTTTCCCACCCACCAAACCACCCCACCCAGCTCAGCCTCCACACTGCGTTCCCTTTTTGGACCTCCACGATTCAGTCCCCCATCTTCCCTACCCCCAGTTCGCGTTTCAATCCCCATCCAACTCCCTCCCTAGTAACCCCCAATGCTCCCTGATCTTTCTTAAAGGTTTCCCATGCTCAGAAGCCAGTTAAATTTCTTACCCCATCCCCCTCCCCGCCCGCCCCCCGCCCCCAAACCTAACACTCTCCACCAATGTTCCCTCTAAGCTGTGGAGTGTTGTGAACAAAAATTCTACTTTGTGAGCTTCTGGCATTAAAGTTGTGAGTGAGTGATTTGGCAACTGCATAAATTAGCTTGCTCTGGAGCCATCCTTCCCGAGCTAAGACAAAAATGTGTGAGCCAGAAGCTAAAAAACTGAGCTAGCTCACACTCACTCAGCTTAGAGGGAATACTGCCAATGTTCCCTCGAAGCTGTGGAGTCTTGTGAGCAAAAATTCTACTTTGTGAGCTCCTGGCATTAAAGTTGTGAGTGAGCGATTTGGCAACTGCATAAATTAGTTTGCTCTGGAGCTCTCCTTCCTGAGCTAAGACAAAAATGTGTGAGCCAGAAGCTAAAAAACTGAGCTAGCTCACACTCACTCAGCTTAGAGGGAACAGTGCTCTCCACCAATGCTCCCTCTAAGCTGTGGAGTGTTGTGAACAAAAATTCTACTTTGTGAGCTACCGGCATTAAAGTTGTGGGTGAGGGATTTGGCTGCTGCAGCAGTTCGCTCTGGAGCCCTCCTTCCTGTGCTAAGGCCAAAATGTGTGAGCCAGAGGCTAAAAAACTGTGAACTGGCTCACGGTAACTCAGCTTAGAGGGAACGCTGCTCTCCACTTCCCCTTCTGTTTTCACTCCTTTGATTTTCTTCCCTTTCTGCCTCACCCCCATCTCATTCCAGACTGCTTCCCAACATCCCATCCCTTCTAGGCCTTCTTTTTCCCGAAAGCCACTTTCTTCAGCCTCCCCACTGTTCTCTCCTACCCAGCTCAGAGACCCAGTTCAATATCCCAACGGCCACCCCCCACCCCCTTGAGCTTCTCCCCTTCTGGTACGGTTACCGACTCGGACTTGAGAAATTCCTGGAAATTTGGAGCAGTGCTGGAGAGGGTGGTGCGTCGGGGGAGGGGATTCAGTGGAGAGGCAGCGTTACTCTAGGAGTCCCACTTCTCCTAGACTCTATGATAGACCACGGAGTGGGCTCTCCAAAGCGGCCCTTTCCTCCAGGGCAACTGATCTCTGCGGTCTGGAAATCAGATGTAATCCCCAGAGAACTCCAGGCCCACCTATGAGCTGGTGACCCTTCTCCAAAATCTACCCAACCTCCCCCTTCTCACCCGGCCTGCCCTCCTTTTATCCCCCCTCCCTTCCTGCTAGCACCCCCAAGTCCTTCTCTCTCCCCCCCCCCATTTAAGTCCCCTTGGACCCCAAAGT
>NW_015172139.1:33926-39718 GCF_001447785.1 Gekko japonicus | reverse complement strand
GCCCTCCAGCATCCTATTCCTGCCCGCCCCGCCCCCATCAAACGCCTCTTACTTTGGCAACCAAACCTCTCCCGCGACCCTCCACTCAAGTCCAGCAAGCCGCTCCGGTACCATGCACCCGTCTGCGTGAGTTGGGCACCCGCCGGACACGCCCCCGTCCTCCCGCCTTCCCATTGGCCGGCTCCGCGGGCGCTCTCCGCCCCCTTCTCCCCCGCCGACCGCCATTGGATGCTCGCTCCCGGACGTCATTCCCCGGTCGCCGCATCATTGGTCACCCAGCGCTGCAGCATGCACCAAGACGCGTGCAGCGGAGCGAGCCAGGTGCCCCCCCACGCGCACACACACCGCTCCTGACGCCTCTCCGCCTTTGCTCGCCCTCGGATTGGGCGGCTGCGTGGCAGCATGCAGTACTACGCGTGCTCTGGCCGCGCCCTCCTTTGGTCCGTATTGGCTGCGCCTTCGAATCCCGCTTCCCATTGGCTCTCCGAGGCCCGGCCCGCCGCTGCAGGAAACACACGTGCGGCCAGGATCACGGGGCCGCTGCTGCTGTGTATGTTGACAGCCGTGGAGAGCGAGGGGGCGTGGCCAGAGTGGAGGGGCGTGGCTTCGGCTGGAAAGCCGTTGGGGCTGACGACACGTGGGGGGGAGGGGGCGTTGCTGGATCTGAGGGGCTTTTTTTTTTTTTAAAATCATCCTTTCTTTACCTCAGATCATGAAAGATACAGAATAGCATTTTTAAAATTATATCTCTCCTATCTTTAAAATGGAACAGTCTTTAATCTCATTTTATAGGAAATCGTTGCTTACATAACATTGATAATGGTGAATGGGGATTATGAAACCTGAATGCCTGAGAGGCATGCATGAGCCACACAAAACGCAACAGGGCGCCCTGATATTTAACTAATTTATTTAATTCATTTAATGCATACTTCATGCCTACGCAGGGACGCAAAAGGAGTATTGTTTGTTTTGTTTATTTAAAACATTTTTACGCTGCAAGGCAGCGAATCTGAAAACATTAAAACAATTCAAAATACAGTTAAAATGATAGAATATAATAAAAGACACATAACACTAGAAGAATGCCCAATTACTGTCAACTGGGGGTGTGCCGGAGGAGACAAGAAAGTGTGTGCATGTATTATATTTACTTCATTTGGACCTTGCCTTTCTTCTCAACCGGGACCCAAAGCAGCTTACACCCTTTCCTCCATTTTAACCTCACAACAACCCTGTGAGGTTAGGCTGAGAGTCTGTGACTGGCCCAAGGTCACCCAGCAAGCTTCCCTGGCAGAGTGGAATTCAAATGCAGGTCTTCTAGATACTAATTAAACACTCTTCTCCACTACACCACACTGACACTGGTATATACACAATACAGTTGCGTGTATATTTTATACCAAAAAAAAAAAAAATACCCCAACCCTGGTTTGTGCTTCCATTAATCCATTAAATATGGGGTCTTTCATGCAGCAGTGAACATGCAGATATTTGACTGGAAACAAACCCACTGATACACCTTTGGGGGGGGGGGGGAAACCCTACAATTCCAACAAGATTTACTCAATTCCTACCTACATCCCTGCCCCATACCAGTTTGAAGATGGGGTGCAGTTAAAGGAGGATTAGAAACATTTGGATGGTTGTGGGTGGTGGGGGAGAGATGAAGGCCATGGAGAAGGGAGAGGAGAGAAGGGTGCCCTCAGTCCCATAAACATTCATTTTTGTTGTTCAGTCGCACAGTCGAGTCCGACTCTTCGCGACCCCATGGACCAGATCATGCCAGGCCCTCCTGTCTTCCGCCATCCTCTGAAATTGGCTCAACTTCATGTTCGTTGCATCGATGACACTGTCTAACCATCTCATCCTTTGCCGTCCCCGTCTTCTTTGACCTTCAATCTTTCCCAGCATCAGGGTCTTCTTCTCCAGTGAGTGCTCCCTTCTCATTTGGTGGCCAAAGTATTTGAGCTTCAGTTTCATTATCTGGCCTTCCAGGGAACAGTCAGGGTGGATTTCTTTTAGGATTGACTGATTTGTTCTTCTTGCAGTCCAAGGGACTCTCAAGAGTCTTCTCCAGCACCATCGTTCAAAAGAATCTATTCTTCGGTGCTCGGCCTTCCTTAGAGTCCAACTCTCGCAGCCATACATGACTCCTGGGAATACCGTTGCTTTGACCATGCGGACTTTGGTTGGCAGGGTGATGTCTCTACTTTTTATCATGCTGTTTAGGTTCGCCATCGCTTTCCACTCCCAAGGAGCAAGCGTCTTACTTGCCCTCTGCTCTTCCTCAGTAGCATATTGGACACCTTCCGACCTGAGGGGCTCATCTTCCGGCGTCGTATCTTTTAGCCTTTTGATACTGTCCATGGGGTTTTCTTGGCAAAGATACTGGAGTGGGTTGCATTCATAGTATGAATAATATGAAGTACTCAGATTCTTGGAATCGTTCTATTGGCTGGTCGCTTGACCGTATTAATAAACTTGACTTGACTGGGGGAGCAATCCTAAACAGATCTATTCAGAACCAGTGTTCCCTCTAAGCTGAGTTAGTGTGAGCTAGCTCACTGTTTTTTTTAGCCTCCGACACACACCTTTTTGTCTTGGCTTGCGAAGGATGGCTCCAGATGCAATGCTCCCTCTAAACTGTGGAGTCTTGTGAGCAAAAACTCTGCTAGAGGGAACACTGCTCCAGAGCAAACTGATTGACGCAGCAGCCAAATCGCTCGCTCACAACTTTGATGCTAGCAGCTCATAAAGTAGAATTTATGCTCAGAAGACTCCGCAGCTGAGAGGGAGCATTGCCAGTCCCAGGTATTCAGTGTGGCTGAATGCCTGGAGAATGTCCTGAGGATCGCAGCCTGCATCTTAGACTGGGATCTGCAACACCCAGGTTCGAATCCCCCCCTCTGCCATGGTGCAGCTGAGAGGGAGCATTGCCAGTCCCAGGTATTCAGTGTGGCTGAATGCCTGGAGAATGTCCTGAGGATCGCAGCCTGCATCTTAGACTGGGATCTGCAACACCCAGGTTCGAATCCCCCCCTCTGCCATGGAAGTTTGCTTGGTGCCCTTGGGCCAGTCATGCTCACTCCGCCCAACCTACCCCACAGGACTGTTTTGAGTATCAAGCAGAGAAGAGGAGACTAGGCTTGCCAAGTCCCCCCACTGGGGGGGACCCCACCCCCAAAGCGCACGACGTGTCTGGCGTGAGCACATCACCCAGAGGTGACGTAATCACGTCGGGCACGTTGCGGGGGACGCTCTATCATCCAAGGGGAAACTCTGTGGTTTTCCCTCAGATGATTGTGGCCCCGCCTCCGGCGTGCCCGACGTGGTTGCATCACTTCCGGGTGACATGATTGCGGAGTTCCCGGAACGAGGCTGGAGTCCCCCGCTGTACATACAGCGGGGACTTGGCAACCCTAGAGGAGACTCACGCAGGCCCGTTGTTTGAGCCCCCGCTGGGGAAATGGGCAGGCTATAAATGGAATGAATGAATAAATATTGGGCATTTGCCTGTTGGTGCTGGGCAGGGGTCACTTCATAGAAAAAGAGGTGCAGGAGGTCATTAGCATGACTCATTAGCATAACTTATTTGCATACGCCACATCCCCTGAGATCACCGGAAGGGTGTCAGAAGGCAACACCCACCGCTCAGACTCCACTGGACTGTCTTGGATTGCTAGCTATTGGGGGGGGGCATGCAGATCTGTCCTCACAGAGAGGGAGAGCTTGTACCGGAATAAAACTTGGTCTTAAAGGTGCCACTGGACTGTTTTGGACTGGGGGGGGCTCTGCAACTTACCGGGCGGGGGGGCTCTGCAGCTTACCTGGCTGCTTCTTGCTTTGACTGAGGGCTGCTGGGAGCAGGGGGTGGGGCGTGTTGCATGTGCCCGCCCCCTGGGCTCTTTACTGCCAGAGCTGCGCTCCCACAGGAAATGACCCCTGATGCTGGGTGACCTTGGGCCAATGGCACACTCTCGGCCTCACCTACCCCACAGGGTTGCTGTGAGGATCAAGTGGAGGAGAAGGAAATGATGTAAGCCACTTTGGATTCCCACTGGGGAGATAGTCAGGGTAAAAAATGAAGCAAATAGATAATACGTCTAACAAATGTCATCAGTCCAGAAACGAGGTGGCTCGCCAATTAAAAATCTGAAATAAAAAGAGAATAACATCAAAACAAAGCAGGGCATAAAAACGGCATAAAACAAGGTCTGGCGGCCTAAAAGTGATCTTAAAATAGGCTAGAAGCAGACCGTTAAGAACGGCTCAGAAGAGAGAAAAACCCGTCCCTCACTTAAAAGCCAGGGTAAATATAAACGCTTTGGGCCTGGTGCCCAAAGGACCGTAAGGCAGATAAGCCCCTGGACTCATTCGCATAGACGTCATCACTTTTAAGCTGCGGAGGACTTCCTTCTGGGGACACGGGCCAAGGACTGGGGTGGCATGACTGGCATTCGCCTCCAAACTCACCCCCACCCCCGTTTCTTTTGCTTTTAGCAGCTGTGGGTCAGGCAGAAATTCAGCAGGTGCCGTTTTGCCCTGACTCGGAAACGAAGCCCCTCCTGAGAGTCTTTTCAGTTCTGTCACACACAGGAGAACAGCAGAGCAGTCTGGGTGGAAATCCTGAACAAAAGACAGACTAGACTTTGGGTTGCCAGTCTCCAGGTGAGAACTGGAGATCTCCCAGTTATTTCCAACACTACAGAGATCCGTTCTCCTGGAGAAAATGGCTGCTTTAGATGGGTGGATTCTTAGGATACGGCGCTCCACGGAAATCCCTCCACTCTTCCCAAACCCACCCTGCACCCCCAGATCTTCCCCACTGGGGTTGTCATCTCCTCCTTGGAAAATTCCTGGAGATTTGGAGGGAGGGGTTAGCCTGGGGAGGAGAGGGTTTGAGGAGGGGGGACCTCAGCAGGGTACAATGCCATACAATGCTAGTACGTAGGGCCAGGGGTCATTTCCTGCAGGAGCGCACAGGAGCGGAGCTCCAGCAGTAAAGAGTCCAGGGGGCGGGCACATGCAACAAGCCCCGCCCCCTGCTCCCAGCAGCCCTCAGTCAGAGCAAGAAGCAGTCAGGTAAGTTGCAGAGCCCCCCTCCCCGGCTCCCCAGTCCAAAACAGTCCAGTGGCACCTTTAAGACCAAGTTTTATTCAGGTACAAGCTCTCCCTCCTCTGCGAGGACAGATCTGCACATTCCCCCCCCCCAATAGCTAGCAAACCAAAAGAGTCCAGTGGAGCCTGAGCTGTGGGTGTTGCCTTCTAACACACTTCCGGTGATGTCAGGGGGTGTGGCATATGCAAATAAGTTATGCTAATGAGCTCCTGCACCTCTTTCTCTACGAAATGACCCTTGTGTAAGGCTCTCTTTCAGCTATGCTCCTGCAGCGTGCAGGGGGTTGGACTAGATGACCTGCAAGTTTCCTTCCAACTCTATGATTCTGTGATTCTATAAAGCCTCCAAAGCAGCCATTTTCTCACAAGGAACTGATCTCTGTTGTCTAGAGATCAATCTAGAGATAGTCTAGAGATCAACTGTAACACCAGGGGACACTCAGGAGCTACCTGGAGGTTGGCAACTTTGTCCTTCTACTTCCAATAGCCATGAAGCCCAGGAGAGAAGAGAAAGCATGTCCTATCTTTCCTTTAAACGCACATGTAGAAAACGAAGAGATCGGATTTATACCCTGCCCTTCACTACCCGAAGGAGTCTCAGAGCGGCTTACAAACTCCTTTCCCTTCCCCTCCCCACAACAGGCACCCTGTGAGGTAGGTGGGGCTGAGAG